>NC_092097.1:44681588-44716143 GCF_045679555.1 Salvelinus alpinus
CAACTCCATTGTGTCCTCCTCCCAGAGCGCTAAGAACCTTGGCGTGATCCTGGACAACACCCTGTCGTTCTCAACCAACATCAAGGCGGTGACCCGTTCCTGTAGGTTCATGCTCTACAACATATATGTCAGAGTCAAGGCCCGCGGGCCACATCCGGCCCGCGAGAAGGTTTTTTCCGGCCCCTGGGATGATCTTGATTTATTATTAGAACCGGCCCGCAGACCGCAGCAAGCCGGCAGCCCGCAGATCTTTTACACGCACCAATACTACATTTCCCACAATGCAACGGTGACGCACCGAGCAGTAGGCTGCTGTGTAAATGAGATGGAGCTGCCTTGGGAAAAACTCGTGGGTTTGACAACCGACGGAGCACCTGCGATGTGTGGACACAGGAGCGGACTGGTGGCGAAGATACGGGAAAAGATGCAAGAGGAAAACGCGACAGGTGAGCTGACAGCTTATCATTGTATCATACACCAGGAAGCGTTGTGCGGTAAAGCCTTGAAAATGGAGCATGTAATGAGCATCATCACGCGCACAGTTAACTTTATCAGAGCCAAAGGTTTGAATCACCGCCAGTTCAAGGCATTTCTGACGGAGTTAGAAACGGAGCATGGTGATTTGCCTTATCACACAGAGGTGCGATGGCTAAGCCAGGGAAAGGTGCTTCAAAGATGTTTCGAGCTTCGTGAGGAGATTTGTCTGTTCTTGGACAGCAAAGGGAAAGACACAACACAACTCCGAGACGAAATGTTTCTGTGTGAAATGGCTTTTCTGTGTGACATTACGAGTCATCTGAATGCAATGAACTTGCAGCTGCAGGGTCGGGATCATGTCATCTCTGATATGTACAGTACAGTGAAGGCATTTAAAACCAAACTGACTCTGTGGGAGACGCAGATGCGGAAAGAAAATTTGAGCCACTTTCCCAGCTGCCAGACCATGAAAGAGAAGCTCTCTACCAGTGCGTTCCCGAGCGCACAGTTGGCTGATAAAATAGGTATGCTTGCCGCTGACTTTCGACGCCGATTTGCTGACTTTGAAGCACAAAAAAGCAGGTTGGAACTGCTCGGTAACCCATTTGCTGTTGACGTGGAAAGCTCACCACCAAACCTCCAAATGGAGTTGATTGACCTCCAATGCAATGATGCACTGAGGGCAAAATATGCGGCAGTGGGTGCTGCGGAGTTCGCCCGTTTCCTCCCCGACACAATGCCCCAGCTGCGCATCCAGGCTGCTCAAACGTTGTCTATGTTTGGCAGCACATACCTGTGTGAACAACTGTTTTCTTTGATGAACCTGAACAAAACATCACACAGAAGTCGACTTACTGCTGAACACCTCCACTCAATTCTGAGGATTTCCTCAGCTCAGAGCCTTACCCCGAACATTGATGAACTTGTGGAAAAGATGGGACACCACCAAGTATCACCCTCAACCTCAAACAAGTGAACATTACTGTGCAATCACATATTTAGAGTTTTTACTCAGTTCAAGTTTAAAAGTTAAAGTTTAATATTTGTTTTCACTGCATGTTACTTCTCCTTAAACAAAGTGTTGTTTTTGATTAATAGATTTTTGCACTTTATTTTATTGTATTTCAATCCAATTATATTTTAAAAATATTTCAGTTGAGTGGATGATAGAAAATTGCTATTATTGTTTTTTTCTTTGAAGTAAATTTAGCCCACTTTTGCTAAAATAGAAAATATAGGCTACTGATGGTGCCTTGAATACCGGTTTCTTTCATTTAATGTTCATGTTATGGGGATTTTTATATAAAGGAAATTTGTCTTTTGTGTCTGTTGAAAATTAAAGATTACTGACAGAGCCATAAGAAAATATTGCTTTATTTATCTGATCATATTGGAATATATTTGTTAGGTTTTCAGTAGGTTCAATTAGGTTCACTAGACTATATGCGTCATTTAAAAATTTTTCAATGAACATTCGAACAGTCCGGCCCTCGGCTTGTAGCTAAATTTTTTATTTGGCCCTCCGTCCATTTGACTTTGACACCCCTGCTCTACAATATTCGCAGAGTACGACCCTGCCTCACACAGGAAGCGGCGCAGGTCCTAATCCAGGCACTTGTCATCTCCCGTCTGGATTACTGCAACTCGCTGTTGGCTGGGCTCCCTGCCTGTGCGATTAAACCCCTACAACTCATCCAGAACGCCGCAGCCCGTCTGGTGTTCAACCTTCCCAAGTTCTCTCACGTCACCCCGCTCCTCCGCTCTCTCCACTGGCTTCCAGTTGAAGCTCGCATCCGCTACAAGACCATGGTGCTTGCCTACGGAGCTGTGAGGGGAACGGCACCTCCGTACCTTCAGGCTCTGATCAGGCCCTACACCCAAACAAGGGCACTGCGTTCATCCACCTCTGGCCTGCTCGCCTCCCTACCTCTGAGGAAGTACAGCTCCCGCTCAGCCCAGTCAAAACTGTTCGCTGCTCTGGCACCCCAATGGTGGAACAAACTCCCCCACGACGCCAGGACAGCGGAATCAATCACCACCTTCCGGAGACACCTGAAACCCCACCTCTTTAAGGAATACCTAGGATAGGATAAAGTAATCCTTCTAACCCCCCCCCCCCCTTAAAAGAGTTAGATGCACTATTGTAAAGTGGTTGTTCCACTGGACATCATAAGGTGAATGCACCAACTTGTAAGTCGCTCTGGATAAGAGCGTCTGCTAAATGACTTAAATGTAAATGTAATGTAAATGAATGGGTAGTTCAAAGCTTCTGCTCTTTTCTATAACCTGTAGGGAACACAATATATGGTCTATACTTGGCATGTACGTTTTTTTTGGCGGAGATTACTTTAGTATTTAGTAGTGTTTTTTGGGGGGGATAATACTGTAGTATTTCCAATTGTATACTACAACATTCTAAAGGAAGTACTACACATTATCGAGGGATACTTGTGTGTAGTGTATTCTACTTAATAAACTGGGTGGTTCAAGCCCTGAATGCTGATTGGCTGAAAGCTGTGGTATATCAGACCGTATACCACGTGTAAGACAAATTTACTTTTTGCGTTGGTAATCAGTTTATAATGGCAGTAAGACACCTTGTGGGTTTGTGATATGTGGCCAAAGCTAATGGCTTTTTCTAGGCACTCCACGTTGCGTTGTGCATAAGAACAGCCCATAGCATATTGGCAATATATTCTTTATATATACAAGAGTATGTGGACACCCCTGCAAATTAGTGGTTTTGGCTATTTCAGCAACACCAGTTTGCTGACGGGTGTATACAATCGAGCTCAGTGACTTTCAACCTGGCACCGTCATAGGATGCCACCTTTCCAACAAGTCAGTTCCTCAAAATTCGGCCCTGCTAGAGCTGCCTTGGTCAACTGTAAGTGCTGTTATTGTGATGTGGCAATGTCTAGCAGCAACAACTGCTCAGCCACAAAGTACAAGCTCACAGAACAGGACCGCTGAACCGCGTAGCGCCTAAAAATAGTCTGTCCTCGGTTGCAACACTCACTACCGAGTTCCAAACTGCCTCTGGAAGCAACATCAGCCCAACTGTATTCTCGGTTCCCCCAGCCCGCTATGCGTCGTGGTCTGGCCAGCACACAACACTGAAGCAGCTGGTAGGCTACAATAAGAAAATGAAACTTTTAACCGTAATAGAGCTCGCCAGCTTGTAGTCCTATTTCCCTGAAATGAGTTACCTCTAGTTCGTTCAGCCATCCCTAGGGGGAAAATGAATGGGGAAAGAATAGTATTTTGGAATAACCTCAAACCTTATTTTCGGTGTTTAATATAGGCTTTGGAGATTTTATTTGTTTTGTTCAATGATATAATAGCAGTTAGCTAACATGCCCACTACATAAATGCTTTCAAATTCACAAAAACTGACGTTAGCTGATGAAGATTATCTCATAGAACAAAACATATAAGATCTCCGAAGGGTGAACTTCCCCTTTAATTATCTATAAAAGATTGTACAGTTTTATAACCACCTATAAGTAATTATGCACCCTTCTAGTCAGTTGCAGAATACATTAGAATTGTATTATAAGGCATTAAAAAGGATGTTATAAATCATTATACATGTACTTCATAGAAAGTGTTTCCCTTAGATTTTATCAGGGTTTCCTTTTTTACACAACCTTAAAATATATGAAGTAGGTGTTGTTCAAAGTCTAACAACTCACATTTGAGTAGGTTCATTATTTGATTGTTTCCATATTAAGGGGCCTAACCTAGGAACACAAATCTCTGTCCTCTCTTGAAGATGCATGCAGTTCTCTCTCTCTCCCTTACCTCCCTCACTCGCTCCCTTTAACCCTACTCCTCTGGCAGAACCAGGAAGTCCCTCCCCCTCCTACAAACTCTCTTCTGAGCAAACAAAACTGATCTGAGTCTCTGTGTCGTCTGTCTGTTTGCGAGTGAACAACAACAGTTTAAATGTCTCAACAGGGAGTTCTGCTGGACCAGGACCAGTTCTGTTGTTCTGTCTGTCTGGATATACTGAAGGAGCTGGTTACTATTAACTGTGAACACATTACTGTAGGAGCTGTATTGAAGGCTGCTGCCCCAATTGCACACAGACCTTCACTCAAAGGCCTGCTCTGAAGAAAAATAACATGTTTGCTGAGGTGGTAGAAAAACTAAAGAAGATAGGACTCCAGGCTGCTCCCTGTTCTGCTCTGTGCTATGCTGGACCTGGAGATGTGGCATGTGATTTCTGCACTGGGACCAGTAAGCAGAAAGCCCTCATGTCCTGTCTGGTGTGTCTGGTGACTGCTGTGAGACTCACCTCCAGCCTCACTATGATATTCCTGGACTAAAGAAACACAATCTGGTCAAAGCCACCACACATATACAGGAGAAGATCTTCTCTCGTCATGACAAACTGCTGGATATTTACTGCCCTACCGATCAGCAGTGGGTTTGTTATATTTGTACAATGGATGAACATAAAGGCCATGATGCAGTGTCAGCTGCAGCAGAGAGGACTGAAAAACGATGTTTACTGCCTCCAGAGCCCAAGACCAGAGAACGCTTCTTACAATATGCCTGTCAGCTTACTCTGGACTCCAACACAACACAGAGAGAACTCTCTCTGTCTGATGGGAACAGAAAGGTGACCTCTACACTCCATGCACAACCATATCCTGATCATCCAGACAGATTCATAAACACCCGGATGGTGCTATGTTGGGAGAGTCTGTCTGGACGATGTTACTGGGAGGTGGAGTGGAGTGGGAAGTGGGTTTTTGCAGCAGTCTCGTATAAAGACAGCAGAACAAGGAGTGGTAATGCATTTGGACAAAATGACAAGTCCTGAAGTTCAGTTTTCATTAGTGGTGGTTATCATTTTAGACACAATGTAGGGACTAAAGTATCAGGTCCTCAGTCCTCCAGAGTAGGAGTGTACCTGGACCATAAGGCAGATACTCTGTCCTACAGCATTTCTGACACAATGACCCTCCTCCAGAGTCCAGACCACATTCACTCAGCCCCTCTATCCTGAGTTTCGTCTCTGTGGTACTGCTGAGCTGTGTAAACTGGTAGGAGCCGTATAGATGCTAGTCATGCTGATGGTGACGGTCCACAATTGTGATGATTCATTCTGTTCTGTTTTTCTGTACACAAATTTTTTCTGACTCATTTGATCTTCAGATATTTAATGAATAAACATGTAATGTATTCATATTTTACCAAATGCAATGTTTTAATCTTGTATGTTCACATTCATCATGATGTATGCTTTTTATGTATATTGGTTGGCTATAGCATTCAGAACAATTGATATCTTTCTCAATTGGTTCTCTGTCACAAATACATTTTCCTCGCTGTCAAGGAACAGGTACTTACTTTCTAACTAACCTACAGTTGAAGTCGGAAGTTTACATACACGTTAGCCAAATACATTTAAACTCCTGACATTTAATCCTTGTAACAATTCCCTGTCTTAGGTCAGTTAGGATCACCACTTTATTTTAAGAATGAGAAATTTCAATAATACTAGAGAATGATTTATTTCAGCTTTTATTTCTTTCATCACATTCCTAGTGGGTCATAAGTTTACGTACACTCAATTAGTATTTGGTTTGCATTGCCTTTAAATTGTTTAACTTGGGTCAAATGTTACGGGTAGCCTTCCACAAGCTTCCCACAATTATTTGGGTGAATTTTGGCCCATTCCTCCTGACAGAGCTGGTGTAACTGAGTCAGGCTTGTAGGCCTCCTTGCTCGCACACGCTTTTTCAGTTCTGCCCACAAATTTTCTATAGGTTTGAGGTCAGGGCTTTTCAATGGCCACTCCAATACCTTGACTTTCTTGTCCTTAAGCCATTTTGCCACAACTTTCGAAGTATGTTTGGGGTCATTGTCCATTTGGAAGACCCATTTACGACCAAGCTTTAACTTCCTGACTGATGTCTTGAGATGTTGCTTCAATATATCCACATAATTTTCTTTCCTCATGATGCCATCTATTTTGTAACATGATGCTAACATGATGCTGCCACCCCAGCGCTTTTGTAACATGATGCTGCCACCCCAGCGCTTCACGGTTGGGATGGTGTTCTTCAGCCTGCTAGCCTCCCCCTTTTTCCTCCAAACATAACGATGGTCATTATGGCCAAACAGTTCTATTTTTGTTTCATCAGACCAGAGGACATTTCTACAAAAAGTACGATCTTTGTTCCCATGTGCATTTGCAAACCGTAGTCTGGCTTTTTTTATGGCGATTTTGGAGCAGTGGCTTCTTCCTTGCTGAGCGGCCTTTCAGGTTATATCGATATAGGACTCGTTTTACTGTGGATATAGATACTTTTGTACCTGTTTCCTCCAGCATCTTCACAAGGTCCTTTGCTGTTGTTCTGGGATTGATTTGCACTTTTCGCACCAACCAAGTCCGTCTCTAGGAGACAGAACGTGTCTCTTTCCTGAGCGGTATGACGGCTGCGTGGTCCCATGGTGTTTATACTTGCGTGCTATTGTTTGTACAGATGAACGTGGTACCTTCAGGCATTTGGAAATTGCTCCCAAGGATGAACCAGACTTGTGGAGGTCTCCATTTGTTTTCTGAGGACTTGGCTGATTTCTTTTGATTTTCCCATGATGTCAAGCATAAGGCCTTGAAATACAAGCTTGACTCAAATGATGTCAATTAGCCTATCAGAAGCTTCTAAAGCCATGACATAATTTTCTGGAATTTTCCAAGCTGTTTAAAGGCACAGTCAATTTAGTGTATGTAAACCTTTGACCCACTGGAATTGTGATACAGTGAATTATAAGTGAAATAATCTGTCTGTAAACAATTGTTGGAAAAATTACTTGTTTCATGCACATAGTAGATGTCCTAACCGACTTGCCAAAACTATAGTTTGTTAAAAATTCTCTAGGGTAGGGGGCAGCATTTTCACGTTTGGATGAAAAGCATACTGCCAGCTACTCATCCCCAGAAGATAAGATATGCATATTGTTAGATTTGGATAGAAAACACTCTGAAGTTTCTAAAACTGTTTGAATCATGTCTGTGAGAATAACAGAACTTATTTAGCAGGCGAAACACCGAGGACAAACCATTCCGAATATAATTTTTTTTTGAGGTCACTCTCTTTTCAATGAGTTTTCATTGGGAAACCAGATTTCTAAGCGACCTGCGTGCAGTTCCTACGGCTTCCACTGGATGTCAACAGTCCTGAGAAATTGGTTGAGGTTATTCCTTTGTGTAATGAAGAAGTACGGCCATCTTGAAGTCGAGTCACTCTAGGTTTCCTGTTGGATCGAAGCGCGTGAACAGAAAGCTGGCTTTAGTTGGTTTTAATCCTGTATTGAACACAGATCATCCCGTCTACAATTTTATCGATTATTAACATTAAAAAATACCTAAAGTTGTATTACAAAAGTAGTTTGACATTTTTTGGCAAAGTTTACCTTTGAGATATTTTGCCGTCACATTTGAGCAAGTTGGAACCTGTGTTTTTCTGGATCAAACGCGCCAAATAAATTGACATTTTGGATATATATCGACGGAATTAATTGAACAAAAGGACCATTTGTGATGTTTATGGGACATATTGGAGTGCCAACAACAGAAGCTCGTCAAAGGTAAGGCATGAATGATATTTTTATTTCTGCATTTTGTGTCGCGCCTGCAGGGTTGAAATATGCGTATCTCTCTTTGTTTACAATGGTGCTACGCTCAGGTAATAGCATCGTATGCTTTCGCCGAAAGGCCTATTTGAATTCTGACATGTTGGCTGGATTCACAACCAGTGTAGCTTTAATTTGGTATCTTTCATGTGTGATTTAATGAAAGTTTGATTTTATAGTAATTTTCATAGTAATTAATTTTAATTTGGCGCTCTGCATTTTCTCAGGCTTTTTGCCAAGTGAGACAGTAGCGTCCCGTCTAAACTCAGTTTTTTGGATATAAATATGAACTTTACCGAACAAAACATACATGTATTGTGTAACATGAAGTCCTATGAGTGTCATCTGATGATGATCATCAAAGGTTAGTGATTAATTTTATCTCTATTTCTGCTTTTTGTTACTGCTCTCTTTGGCTGGAAAAATGGCTGTCTTTTTCTGTGACTTGGCTCATACCTAACATAATCGTTTGGTGTGCTTTCGTCGTAAACCTTTTTGAAATTGGACACTTTGGCTGGATTTACAACAAGTGTATCTTTAAAATGGTGTAAAATACTTGTATGTTTGAGGAATTTAAATTCTGGGATTTCTGTTGTTTTGAATTTGGCGTCCTGCAGTTTCACTGGATGTTGACGAGGTGGGACGCTACCGTCCCACATACCCTAGAGAAGTTTTAACAAGAAATTAGTGGAGTGGTTGAAAAACGAGTTTTAATGACTCCAACCTAAGTGTAGGTCATCTTCCGACTTCTACTGTATATGGGTCGGTTTCCCGGACACAGATTAAGCCTAGTCCTAGACTAAAAAGGATGATCAATGGAGATTCTTAATGGAGATGTCCGGGAAACAAGCCCCACGTTTGTCCTTTATGTTATTTACTAAACAATGAAAAATGAATCCTAATTTGCCACTCAGTATATCAGTAATGTTCTGAACTTTACTATGATATCATTGGAGATTGACAGTCTTTTAAATCAATTATACAGAGTGAGGAACACATTAAATTAGGTCTGCTACTGTTCAGGGATTAAATAAGGGTCATGGTGATGGCTGTTTTTAACTTGTAAATGTTCCAAATGGTTCCCTATTCCCTACGTAGTCTACTAGGGTGCTTTTGACCTGGGCCTGTGTTCACGGGGAGTCTCAGTGGAACTGCTGATCTAGGATCAAGCTCCCCCTCTTATTCATTATGGGTTGAAATGCTAAACTGATCCTGGATCATGACTCTAACTCTGGGAAGCTTTGTGAAAGCGGGCCCAGGCCAAAAGTGCTGCCCTACATAGGAAATGGGTGTATATTTGAGATTTGCTCACAACCCATGTTTCCATCCACAGTTTTTATGTGAGTAAAGTTATACCGTGTAAAAAAAAAACACAACAGCTGTGATGGAAACAGGAAGTTTCGGTACAATTTTCTAAATGCCAACAGACAAATACAAATGTTCTCGCGCTTATCCATAATAATAATAATCGCTTAGACTTGTCTACCCACACTGTGTCTGCCAGCAGCTGTACACGTGCCAAGACCACAGTAAACACATTTGATATTTAATGCAACAGTTTGTCACAAAACTATCGGTAGAGTTGAAAATGCTATAAACACAAAGAAGTGTAGATTTTTATTCGGTACATGAAAACTTTAGCTAAAAAGTACATTTTGTGTGCACTACATCATCACACACTGATTTCTATCCACAACAAATCTGTTTGGTGGAAACTCATCACTGGCTGAATATTTTCTTTATGCTGATTTTAGAATATTCGCATGAAAGTCTGTAGCCAATTGGATGGAAACCTATCTACTGTCATCAAAATATGGTGCTGTAACGTTAGTGGTCATCCTTTGTTTTTCATTTTACGTGTGTTTTTCCCTGTTCCTCAAATCAATAAACAATTAATCACAAAAAAAGGAAGGTTGATCACCCCTGCTCTACAGATCTTCACTGTCACATGTGCTGTGTTTTTCACGTGTGTCATATGTCCTGTGTGTAGGTTTGAGCGGGAGCATGTCCAGGTTCAGGAGCAACTGTCTCGGCTGGCAGAGAGGGAGAGAGGTGCAGCAGTGTGCCAGGCAGCAGCAGCAACAACCTCAGCAGGGGGGAAAGGGGAGGCCCACGAAAACCCGAGAAGGGCAGGACCCATGATAGCCTGATGAAAGCCAAACTGGTGAGTCAGTGGGTTCCTCTCTGCCGCCCTCTACAGCTACTTTAGGGACATGTCTCACTTCCACATTTATCACTCCGTTATCATAGAAATTAAAGACATACTTATGTCCAAATAATAAGTGAGTGCGTGCTCGTTACTCTTATAGAAATGGTATAATGGTGTCAATTGTAATACCTGAGTATGTCAAGGGAAATGCCACAGTTACATCATAAAGATTACAGCGTATTAGCCTGAAATAGGTTCCAGTACTAATTTTGGGTGCCGAACCCCCCCCCCCCCCCCAGCGCCAGAATTCTCACCACTTAGCGTTTTTCATTGCTAGTTGAGATTTCTGCTCTTCACTCCGTTGTCAGTTTAGCCTACATTTCACGGATCTTAGTAGCTGAAAGCATTTTTGTATGCAATTTTCGGTTTGGCTATTTGTTTCAAGTGTATGTGGCGGTTCTAGCTTGTATAGCGCCCTGGCCCATGTCGCCCGTACCTAAATCCGCTACTGATTTTGTATTAGTCTGTAAATTATCTCGTTGCCAAAATTCGTCATCTCCCATGTCTTATTCGACTAGTATTTTTGACTCGTATTTTTTTCACTTTATAAATTTATTTAAACAATATGGCACTACTTTAACTAAAACGAAAAACAAAAAGGCAATTAAAACTTGTATTATTAATGAATATGATTTGTTTGTTTAGGATTCCTGGCAATGTAAATAGTTTGTATGTATGCTTGTTTACATGTGACTATTCCTCTTTTGTTTGTTGATATTTGTTAATACTTTTTTTTTAAAGAATTTTTAAAAAGTAAAGTATTTTTGAAAGTGTAAGGATAATAATTCAGCCATAGTTGTTTAAATGTTTATTGCTTGCCAACATTTTACTCCCTCTTCTATGTTTAACATAACACACATACATTAATTATTCATTTCGGTTGCCTATGCTGACATGAAGTTTGTTCTATAGAAATTATTTGACTCTGATGTGTGCCACAGAAAGTATTTGACTCTAGCCACAAAATTAAGGATTTTAGAAGGGGGGAATTCTGTTGGGGGAGATTTTCGGCACAACTCCGGTACTGTTTATTTTTAGGTGCAGGAGCTCCACAATACTTTCAAGCTAATATTCAGGAGCTCAAGCAGTAGAACTTTGAGGTGCCAGTACTCAGCTCCTGCCCAATTCAAGCAGTGGTATTAGCAAAGTGAGGTAGAAAAGAAAACTAGCTTGATTAGCAACAGCCCTTTTTCAGATAAACATTTTCTGATAATAAAATTGCATTGTTCACGTACACATTTTATTTTAAAATGTTTAATAAAAAAAAATGTTTAGCCCGTTTTCTCCCCAATTTCGGGGTATCCAGTTTTATGATTTTTCAATACCGATACCGATTATTGGAGGAACAAAAAAAGCTGATACCGATTAATCAGCCAATTTTTATATATATATTTGTAATAATGACAATTACAACAATACTGAATGAACACTTTTTATTTTAACTTAATATAATACATAAATAAAATCAATTTAGTCTCAAATAAATAATGAAACCTGTTCAATTTGGTTTAAATAATGCAAAAACACAGTGTTGGAGAAGAAAGTAAAAGTGCAATATGTGCCATGTAAAAAAGCTAACGTTTAAGTTCCTTGCTCAGAACATAAGAACATATGAAAGCCGGTTGTTCCTTTTAACATGAGTCTTCAATATTCCCAGTTACGAAGTTTTAGGTTGTAGTTATTATAGGACTATTTCTCTATACCATTTGTATTTCATATACCTTTGACTATTGGATGTTCTTATAGGCACTATAGTATTGCCAGCCTAATCTCGGGAGTTGATAGGCTTGAAGTCATAAACAGCGCTGTGCTTCAAGCATTGCGAAAAGCTGCTGGCAAACGGAGGAAAGTGCTGTTTGAATGAATGCTTACGAGCCTGCTGCTGCCTAGCACTGCTCAGTCAGACTGCTCTATCAAATATCAAATCATAGACTTAATTATAATATAATAATCGCACAGAAATACGAGCCCTAGGTCATTAATATGGTCAAATCCGGAAACTATCATTTCGAAAACAAAACGTTTATTCACTTCAGTGAAATATGGAGCCGTTCCGTATATTATCTAACGTGTGGCATCCCTAAGTCTAAATATTGCTGTTACATTGCACAACCTTCAATGTTATGTCATAATTATGTAAAATTCTGGCAAATTTCATACAGTTCGCAATGAGCCAGGCGGCCCAAACTGCTGCATATACCCTGACTCTGCTTACACTGAACGCAAGAGAAGTGACACAATTTCAGGCACCACATTGATTATATGCAACGCAGGACAAGCTAGTTAAACTAGTAATATCATCAACCATGTGTAGTTAACTAGTGATTATGTTAAGATTGATTGTTTATTATAAGATAAGTTTAATGCTAGCTACCAACTTACCATGGCTCCTTGCTGCCTGCATTCGCACAACAGGTGGTCAGCCTGCCACGAAGTCTACTCGTGGATTGCAATATAATCGTTCATAATCGGCGTCCAAAAATGCAGATTACCGATTGTTATGAAAACTTGAAATCGGCCCTAATTAATCCGCCATTCCGATTAATCGGTCGACCTCTAGTATCCAATTGGTAGTTAGTCTTGTCTCATCACTGCAACTCCCGTACAGACTTGGGAGAGGCAAAGGTCGAGAGCTGTGCGTCCTCCGAAACAAAGCCCAACCAAGATGCACTGCTTCTTGACACAATGCCCGCTTAACCCGGAAGCCAGCCACACCAATGTGTTGGAGGAAACACCGTACACCTGGCAACCGTGTCAGCGTGCATGCGCCCGGCCCGCCACAGGAGTCGCTAAAGCGCAATGGGACAAGGACATCCCTGCCGGCCAAACCGTCCCCTAACCCGGACAACGTTGGGCCAATTGTGTGACGCCCCATGGGTCTTCCGGTCGCGGCCGGCTGCGACAGAGCCTGGACTCGAACCAGCGTACACATATTTTGCTAATGTTATCGCGGGTGTAGAGAAATGCCTACGTTCCTAGCTCCAACAGTGCAGAAATACCTTACAATACACACAAATCCCAGAAATAGAAATAAAGGAATTAGAAATATGGAAATATTAAAATGAGCAATGTCAGAGTCCAGAATATACATGTATTTAATGGTGTGTATAGACATTATGGACAGTATATGAAAAGATGTGTACAGTAGTAGTTATATAGGATGAGCCTTGACTAGAATACAGTACAAACATATGAAGTGGGTAAACCAGTATGTTAACATTATCAAAGTGACCAGTGTTCAATGACTATGGACACAGGGTAGCAGTCTCTATGGTGCATGGTTGAATACCGGGTGGTAGCCGGTTAATAACAGTGACTAAAGTTCAGGGCAGGGTACTAGCTGGAGATAAAAGCTGTTTCTCAGTCTCTCAGTCCCAGCTTTGATGCACCTGTACTGTCTCCTTCTAGATTGTTTCGGGGTGAACAGGCCATGGCTTGGGGGGGCCAAGCCACATTTATTCAGCCTCCTGAGGTTGAAGAGGGGCTGTTGTGTCTTCTTCACCGCACTGTCTCTGTGAGTGGAACATTTCAGGTCGTCAGTGAAGTACACACCGAGGAACTTGATGCTTTTCACCCTCTCCACTGCGGCTCCTCTCTGCTGTCTCCTGTAGTCCACGATCAGCTCCTTCATTTTGTTGACGTTAAGGGAACTAGGCTAGGCTAGGCTGTCTCGTCATTGTTGGTAATCAGGCCTACCACTGTTTTGTGGTGATTGAGTTGGAGATGTACGTGGCCACACAGTCATGGGTGAATAGGGAGTACCGGAGGGGGCTGAGCACGCACCCTTGTGTGCCCCCCCCCCCCCCCCGTTGAGGATCAGTGTAGCAGAGGTGTTGTTGCTTACCCTCACCACCTGGGTTCGGCCCGTCAGGAAGTCTAGGATCCAGTTGCATAGGAAGGGGTTCAGAACCAGGGCTCCGAGCTTAGTGATGAGCTTGGAGGGCACCATGTTATTGAAGGCTGAACTGTAATCAATAATCATTCTTACACAGGTATTCCTCTTGTCCAGATGGGATAGGGCAGTGTGCAGTTCGATGGCAATTTCGTCATCTGTGGATCTGTTGGGGCGGTATGCAAATTATAGTGGGTCTAGGGTGTCGGGCAAGATGGAGGTGAATTGATCCTTAGCTAGCCTCTGAAAGCACTTCATGATGACAGTAGTGAGTGCTATGGAGCGATAGTAAACAGTGCCCTCTGCTGGTTAGAAAATTAAATCACAGTTTGGCATGTGAAATACCTTGACCACAACAGATGAGTCATACTTTGTTGACATGTTCTTTCCAGCCAATAAGCATATTTCTGATAAAACACTGTATTGAAGTCAATAGTACTTGTAGTTATCTGTGTGGATGTAGATAGGGTAGGTATATTCTACAACACACAGCAGCTGTTCTCTGCTTGACTGTTGGAGTCTCATCACTGACACTTTTGTCTGGGGTTTGCCATGCTCTGGACAAAGTCCTTGCGAGTTGTGTGCGTGTGTGTGTGTGTGTGTGTGTGTGTGTGTGTGTGTGTGTGTGTGTGTGTGTGTGTGTGTGTGTGTGTGTGTGTGTGTGTGTGTGTGTGTGTGTAGAATGCATGATACATTTCCATTGTGTAGCAGTATTTGCAGTCCGTCGAACTTCTTCTGGTAGCTATCTGACTCCTTAGCTGGTTATGTCACTGTGTGTGTGTGTGTGTGTGCACCTGCTCGTTTCATTGCTAAGTCAAGTCTTAGGAAGCAGCTAAATTCAGCAGACAGTGCAGTCCTTAAGTACACTGACTCCATCTCTCGTCATCTGTTTTACTGTCCTATCTCCCAGTTGATTTGTTTCCTAGCTTCTTTTAGTGAGGGTTTTTAAAGTTACTATCCTTAATTGAAACAATAACAAAGCAGTCACCCCACCTCTGATTTGGTAAAAAGCTGAGGGATGGGCCTGGAGAAATGTAACCACATTCAAATTCATAGACAGAGCTATTGATGCAAGCAGGGCCACAACTTTGGTTTTAGAAGGGGGGGGGCATAATATAGATATATATACATTTTGTTGTTGTTGTTGTATCCAGTCAGATAAACACTGGTCCTAAAGCACACTGTTGCCTCGTTTTGTATCACATTCTAATGTTAAAACTGGGGGGGACAAAAATGCAATTTCAGAATGTCCCCGTCCCCGTCCCCAGTGAAAGTTGCGCCCCTTGATGCAAGGACTGACCATCCATGATATCAAAATTATAGTTCTAACCATGGCTATACAATTGTTTTACAAACATTGGAGTAATACAAGCTTATATTTTGGGTTCTGATGGGGTACGACAGTTGAACTAAGCTCACGAGGCGTTTCTGTATGAATCAGTGGGTGTAGATCATTAATAGAATTCCCAAAATGGATGTATATATTGAATGAAGGTATTCTGGTTGTGTTTTCATTGGTTTTGCTACCAACCTGAATGACGTTGTATTGGAATGAGTCTCCACGGTCTCCGTTGATTGTCTTGTTTTTTTTGTAAAAAATGTATGACAAGTCAATACTGTTTGTAAGTGTGCATTTGGAGAAGTTAACTGCTTAACATTACCCTGAACTGTGAATTTCTCTGAATGTTCCGCCTCTTGTCGAGATCAGTGGTGCTGTCATAGTACATTGTCCTCAGCCACAAGCATGACAGAACATACAATCACTTTTAGAAAGTCCTCTGTCCCATGTGGTTCAGTTGGTAGAACATGGCACTTGCAATGCCAGGGTTGTGGGTTCGATTCCCACGGGGGACCAGTAGGAAAAAGTGAGGAAATGTATCCACTCACTACTGTATGTCTCTCTAGGAGCGTCTGCTAAATCATTTTTTTTCAAACGTTTTGGTCTTGCCAAATAGTGTCCCGCTGGCAACGCAGACACTCGTTGGTGCACGCGAGCAGTGTGGGTGCAATAATTGAATAACATGGATTTCTACATTTATTTTGCAACGCTCGCGCACGCGACGTGTCCGGTCTGGTCAGCATGTAACTGTTATTGTAGCTTTCTGTTTGTATGTAGCTTGGACTTCAATGGCATCTCTCGGGGAGATTTTCATATATCTGTCCAACCAGGAAAAGTACTATGATGGCACCACTGATCTCGACAAGAGGCGGGAACATTAAGAGAAATTCACAGTTCAGGGTAATGTTACGCAGTTAACTTCTGTTAGATAACTGGAAGGATTTAGCTATGTAAAATAATTTTCCAACAACCATTTTCTATCTAGTTGGACATCTACATTTTCTAGCTATACATGTATTTCAGTGGAGGCTGCTGAGGGGAGGACGGCTCATAATAATGTCTGGAATGAAGTAAATGGAATGGTATCAAAGTGGTTTATTGCATTGACTCCATTCCAGACATTATTATGAACCGTTCTCCGCTGATATAGTGAAATGTCTGTCATATTGAGGTATTTATCTATAATTAAACCTGATGAATCAAATGGATAGGTGTAAGCAATTATGGTAATTCCAAATGGCCTCAACTAGGTGTCTTTGCTAGACAGATACAGAGGGGTGGGAAGAGAGTGGAAGACAGACAGAGAGAGAGAAAAAGAGAGAGAAAGACAGCAGTGCAAATGTACTTAGACTTGTGTATTTCAACAACTCTTCTCTACCAAACCTGTTAGGCAATCATATGTACCTATGGGGGAAGGGTGGCCAGTCACACATGAGGGGGATTTTTACTGAGGAGGAGAAGGAGGTCGTGCTGACCGAGATGCATGCAGGCCATTTCGGAGTGAAGCGCATGATTGGCAAAATCAACCTACGCTTCTTCTGACGGGAATTGTCAAGGAGGTGGACAGCTGGGCAAGTGAAATAACCTTTTGTTTATCAATCACATTCTATTATATCTGAAATGATTAGGATTTCAATGAATGTCATATCAGAGAGCACACCATGTTTCAATTTGTCACTTTTTGCTTAAAGGTCAGTACCTGTCTAGCCTGCCAGACATTTGAGAGGGTGAAGACTGTTGTGCTGGAGCTGAAGCCCATCAAAGTTGTTTCACCATGGCACATGATCGGTAAGTGTCCCAATTCAAATTTTGCCCTGATGAATTGTTTTGTAGTGGTTGCTTTATTTGACCACAGCACAGTTTAATATTATAGAGCGTGTGTGTGTGGATCAAGGTACGGATGTTATACGTCGTATTCTATCACCAATGGTATGGTTGACTTTTTTTATACAATTTGTTTTCGTTTTTCCACGGTACATAATCAGACATTTCAATATCTTACATTGTCAATAGATATCGCTTTCCTACCCCCTCCAGGTTTGGTGAATGGACCAACCAGACCCTCAAGACTGCCATGGACAAGTCCCTTGATTGGTACCAGGAAGGGTGGGAGAACAACCTGAAGGTAATTCTCTTTGCACACAACAGCAGCATCCAGGCCTGCACACAACAGCAGCATCCAGGCCTGCACACAACAGCAGCATCCAGGCCTGCACACAACAGCAGCATCCAGGCCTGCACACAACAGCAGCATCCAGGCCTGCACACAACAGCAGCATCCAGGCCTGCACACAACAGCAGCATCCCGGCCTGCACACAACAGCAGCATCCCGGCCTGCACACAACAGCAGCATCCAGGCCTGCACACAACAGCAGCATCCAGGCCTGCACACAACAGCAGCATCCAGGCCTGCACACAACAGCAGCATCCAGGCCTGCACACAACAGCAGCATCCCGGCCTCCACCTAGTACGGACAGGAGTCGCAGCTGTTGACTAAAGCAAACAATGCAATTGTATATGTGACGCACACAAAATGTCTTGTCACATTTGTGTTTATGTATTGTTTCTTTGTATTGGGGAAGAATACATTTACTGAAATGTCAGTCCTCCAAGGTTTTGCCATTGCAATGCATTTCTACTACTACTGACATTCGCTTTGCACTGGGACTATATATTATGCGATCCTGTCCCTGTGTTCTCATAATTGAGAGAACCTTTGAAAGAGAAGCCACTTTTTCCTGTTTCATCATTTATCATGCGTTACAGGTCAGTAAAGTGCAAAAATACACTGAATACCACATGTAATGGTTTTGAACAACATAGTAATTGTATAACTTTGTACTAGACAGAAAAAGCATGTCGAGTGTAAAATGAAATGATGGGGGTGCATTCCTTTGATCAAGAAAAAAACAAATGGTTAACTCCTGAACATTTTTTAAAAGACACTCCTGACAATATCCTAAGTGTTAAGAGAATGTAATGTTGTAACTGTGATGTTTAAGATCTTTGTAATTGTTGTACTGTAAATGTTTACTTTTGGCTAGCTCCGGGTCAACTACAGTCAACTAACGTTACATAATTATAACCTAAACAGGTTATTTAAAGTTAAGAGTAAATGTGTTTGGGGTATAAATGTAAAGAATTCTAGGATGTGAATTGGTTTGGAATTTAATATTTTTGATGTGTGAATTGATGTATTTTTGATATGTTTATGAAATAATATCAGAGATTTGAGACAAATTATTAAATACACTTTAAAGAAAACAAAATAAAACATTTGAAATACAATGAAAAGACAGAAAAGGATGATTTGTACTTGAGAGAATGTATTTGTAATATGAAATATAACTGCATTTATTCCTGTTATCAATCAAGGTGAGACTGAACATCGACAAGAGAAACTGAAGGGGAGCTACCGGAGCAGAATCAAGAAGGGGACCAAGTGCTACGACATCCAGGCAAATTACTTGGTTTGGAAGAAGGACGAAAGGAAGGCGAGACCTGGGAAACCTTGCTGCTTTTCGCTCCTAGCTGGGGTCACCATCTGTTAAAGTGAATATAAAAAATCTCAGATAATAACTATTTGCATTTGCACACAAAATACCCTGAAGCTAGTTTTAGTATCCCTAACACATATTTTTCTCTTTGTCACGTCTAATCCCTCTCCTCCCCCCCCGGTGTTCGACGTCGCCGGTTTACTGTACTAACCTCCAGTCCTGGCAACTATCATTTCGCACACCTACGTTTCATCATGAGGCACACCTGGACTCCATTACCTCACTCATTTATTACTCCTTTATTTGGCACTCCTTTAGGTTCTTTCCCCAGGTAGTATTGTTTCTGTGTTTCATGTCAAGACGCTACTCCTGCGTTGTATCGTTCCGTGTTCTTTGTTATATTAAACCTACCACCTGCTTCTCGACAGAATACTGCCTCACAAAATGGAAGCAGCAGGAAATCAGAACATCTCCCAGATGGTCGACGAGCAAGGATATCTACTTTATCAACACCAAGACCAGCTGGCACAACTGGGGACGGCTATGGAAGAGGTTCTTCACAGTGTTCAACGTCTCGAACATACCTGAGACGCGTTGCCTTCAACTACTGGAGGGTACTCTACCACCAGTCGACCCAGCGAGCCAGCCCATTTAGCAACCCGCCCAGGTTAACAATGCCCGTTTGTCCCTTCCGGATAAATATGACGGCACATCGTTGAAATGCCGTGGCTTCATACTACAGTGCTCCCTCTACTTTGTGCACCAGATGGGAGCCCCCACTACCGAGAGGTCCAAGGTTGCAGGGCTCCAAGGACCCATTCGTCATCCTCACCGACCATCGGAACCTGAGGTACATACGGACAGCGAGGAGGCTGAATCCACGCGAAGCAAGGTCACCTCTTTTCTTTACGAGATTTGACCTCACGCTAACCTATCGCCCAGGTTCAAAGAACGCCGATGCCCTGTCCCGTCTCCACGATTCGGGAGAGGCTCCTGTCCAGAATGTATCCATAAACCCTTCCTCTCGAGTCGTAGCCCCTGTGGTCTGGGATGTACATTTACATTTACATTTAAGTCATTTAGCAGACGCTCTTATCCAGAGCGACTTACAAATGTAGATGTGGACATTCTCCAGGCTCTGGAGAGGGAGCCCGCACCCACTACCTGTCTTCCTGAGTGCATCTACGTTCCCATGGGGTTAAGGGATGGGTTGCTGACCTGGGCGCACACAGCTGGACATCCAGGTATTTCTCATACTACTCAATCTATCTCCGAGAAGTATTGGTGGCCTACCTTGGCGCAGGACGTTATTCGCTACATCAACTCATGTTCTGTATGTGCTCAAACCAAATCCTCCCGGCATGCTCCAGCAGAGGAACTCCTTCACGTGCCTCAGCATCCCTGGTCTCATCTATCCATTGACTTTATCACTGATCTCCCCTCTGACGGTTTCACCACCATTTTGGTGGTTGTGGATAGATTTTCCAAATCCTGTCGTTTCATCCTTCTCTCTGGTCTCCCTACTGCTGTTCCAGCAGGTCTTCCTGCATTATGGTCTTCCGGAGGACATTGTCTCCGACCGTGACCCCCAATTCACATCATGGGTAGGAAGAGCCTTTATGGAGAAGCTTGAGGTCATGGTCAGCCTCACTTCCGGGCATTGGCCTCAGTCTAACGGGAAGGTAGAGAGTATAAACCAGGAGCTGGGGAAGTTCCTGAGGAGTCACTGACAGGACCGGCAGGGACAGTGGTCCCAATTCCTTCCATGGGAGGAGTTTCGGCCAGAATTTGTTGCGTCACTCCTCCACCGGGCTGACTCCCTTCCAGTGTGTTCTGGGTTTTCAGCCGGCTCTGGCTCCTTGGACCCCGGGCCAGACCGAAGCTCCTGCGGTGGATGAGTGGTTTAGGCATGCAGAATAAGTGTGGAACGAGGCTCACGTGAGACACCAGCGCACCGCCCACTGCAGGCAGACCGACACCACAGTGAGACTCCTGCGTTCCATCCTGGGCATTGTGTCTGGATCTCTACCAGGAACCTCCCACTCCGCCTGCCCTGCAAGAAGCTGAGCCCCCAGTTTGTTGTGCCGTTCAAGGTCAACGAGGTGATGTATAGGTTACAGCTTCCCAGTGACTACTGTATCTCACCTTTTCATGTCTCCCTTATCAGGCCAGTGGTTCCTGGTCCCCTGGCTGATGCTGTCCCCCACGACACCCCTCCACCCCAGACATCGAGAGAGGTCCCGCCTATGCCGTCAGATCCCTACTGGACTCCCGAAGTTGTGGGGGTCGGCTCCAGTACCTGGTGGAATGGAAGGGCTATGGTCCAGAGGAGCGGTTTTGGGTTTCGGTGGAGGACATTCAACATCATCCATGATTTCCATCTTCGCCACCCGGCCTGCCAGTCGTCCTCGGGGCCGTCCCTCTGGCCGGCGTTGTCCTGTGGCTGGAGCCGCGCGTCGGAGGGGTACTGTCATGCCTCCCCTCCGACGTTTGACGTCGCCGGTTTACTAACCACCGATCATGGCAACCATCAGTACTTGCACCTGGCATCAATCATTATGCGCACCTGCGCTTCATCATGAGGCACACCTGGACTCCATTATCTCCATTAACCTCCCCTTTATCTGGCACTCCCTTAGGTTCTTTCCCCAGGCAGTATTGTTTCTGTGTTTCATGTCGAGACGCTACTCGATACTCGCTACGTTGTATCATTCTTTGTTATATTAATGACGAGTTTGGAGGGTACTATGGTGTTAAATGCTGAGCTGTAGTCAATGAACAGCATTCTTACATAGGTATTCCTCTTGTCCAGATGGGTTAGGGCAGTGTGCAGTGTGATTGCGATTGCGTTGTCTGTGGACCTATTGGGGCGGTATGCAAATTGGAGTGGGTCTAGGGTGTCAGGTAGGGTGGAGGTGATATGGTCCTTGACTAGTCTCTCAAAGCACTTCATGATGACGGAAGTGAGTGCTACGGGGCGATAGTCATTTAGCTCAGTTACCTTCGCTTTCTTGGGAACAGGAACAATGGTGGCCCTCTTGAAGCATGTGGGAACAGCAGACTGGGATAAGGATTGATTGAGTATGTTCATAAACACACCAGCCAGCTGGTCTGCGCATGCTCTGAGGACGCGGCTGGGGATGCCGTCTGGGCATGCAGCCTTGCGAGGGTTAAACTTACCACCTGCTTCTTGACTCCCAGAGTCTACGTTACAGTCTTCCTAGGTTTACCTAAGTGGGTTACCTCGGTGGAAGCCAACAATCTTCTACAGTTGGAGCAGTTGGACGGTCGGCCACTGAAAGCACCAGTACCTGGTGGAGTGGGAGGGCTACGGTCCAGAGGAGCGGTGCTGGGTTCCGGTGGAGGACATTCTGGATCCCAACATCATTAGTGATTTCCATCTTTGCCACCCGGACCGCTAATCGTTCCTTGGAGGACGGCCCCGAGAAGGGAGACATGGAGAAGGGAGTCATGGAGAAGGGAGTCATGGAGAAGGGAGACATGGAGAAGGGAGACATGGAGAAGGGAGACATGGAGAAGGGAGTCATGGAGAAGGGAGACATGGTGAAGGGAGACATGGAGAAGGGAGTCATGGTGAAGGGAGTCATGGTGAAGGGAGTCATGGTGAAGGGAGTCATGGAGAAGGGAGTCATGGAGAAGGGAGTCATGGAGAAGGGAGTCATGGAGAAGGGAGTCATGGAGAAGGGAGATGGAGAAGGGAGTCATGGAGAAGGGAGACATGGAGAAGGGAGACATGGAGAAGGGAGTCATGGAGAAGGGAGTCATGGAGAAGGGAGTCATGGAGAAGGGAGTCATGGAGAAGGGAGTCATGGAGAAGGGAGACATGGAGAAGGGAGACATGGAGAAGGGAGACATGGAGAAGGGAGTCATGGAGAAGGGAGACATGGAGAAGGGAGACATGGTGAAGGGAGACATGGAGAAGGGAGTCATGGTGAAGGGAGTCATGGTGAAGGGAGTCATGGAGAAGGGAGTCATGGAGAAGGGAGTCATGGAGAAGGGAGTCATGGAGAAGGGAGACATGGAGAAGGGAGACATGGAGAAGGGAGACATGGAGAAGGGAGACATGGAGACATGGAGAAGGGAGTCATGGAGAAGGGAGACATGGAGAAGGGAGACATGGAGAAGGGAGTCATGGAGAAGGGAGTCATGGAGAAGGGAGTCATGGAGAAGGGAGTCATGGAGAAGGGAGTCATGGAGAAGGGAGTCATGGAGAAGGGAGACATGGAGAAGGGAGACATGGAGAAGGGAGACATGGAGAAGGGAGTCATGGAGAAGGGAGACATGGAGAAGGGAGACATGGAGAAGGGAGTCATGGAGAAGGGAGACATGGAGAAGGGAGTCATGGAGAAGGGAGTCATGGAGAAGGGAGTCATGGAGACATGGAGAAGGGAGACATGGAGAAGGGAGTCATGGAGAAGGGAGACATGGAGAAGGGAGACATGGAGAAGGGAGACATGGAGAAGGGAGTCATGGAGAAGGGAGACATGGAGAAGGGAGTCATGGAGAAGGGAGTCATGGAGAAGGGAGTCATGGAGAAGGGAGACATGGAGAAGGGAGTCATGGAGAAGGGAGACATGGAGAAGGGAGACATGAAAAGATGGTGAGATGCGGTAGTCACTGGGAAGCTGTAACCTATACGTCACCTCGTTGACCTTGAACGGCCCCACAAACCGGGGGCTCAGCTTCATGCAGGGCAGGCGGAGTGGGAGGTTCTTGGACACAATCCCCAGGATGGAACGCCCTACACATCTGTGAAGCCCAATAGACAAAGTATGTTAAGCTTTGGTTGACATTAGCAAGAAATGGTAGTTATCCTGAGGTTATAAAAATGTACCTCTTCAATTTACCTCTTCAAATTACTTTAGGATCATTGACTGTCTGAGCCCCCCAGGAGGTATCCCATCCACCAGAACCAGTGAGTTCGAATCAGTCTGATTGTGCTCTGAGTTGGAGGGGGAACAGCTTGAGGTAGGCTATACCTTCCAAAAGTGTTAAAGTACATATCTTCCATTTGTAACACTGCACTAATCCATCAACTTATCTCCCAGTAAGTGTAACCTGTGTGTTTGCTTGTTTACGTCTCTGTCTCCGACCCTGTTCCCTTTAACTCTGCTCCTGTTCTCCAGGACCGATAGGGGTTCTGCCCAACATCCAGACGTGTATCCACCTGATGTCCTCCATTACCAACCACCCTCCAACTTTTCATTACATCAGCTACTGTTATTGTCATGTCATTATCTGCTAAGAAAGAGCAAGACAATGTAGGAGTATGATTGGACACATGGATAACATATGGGGGTATAAGAGGTGAACAGTAGAATAACATACATGTCAGACAGAGAGGCGCTTAAAGGCAATTGGACACTAGACATATGGTCTGACCATTCTATTACAAACATACATGTCAGACAGAGTGGCGCCTAAAGGCAATTGCACACACTGGGATAGAGGGTCCGGCCACCATTATAAACTAATTGAAGGCAGATGGTGGTGAATGACTTCATAAGGGACGGACAATACTATGTGGGGAGAGATATAAAGGACTGGACTTCTGAGAGGTTGTGGGTGTGTGTTCCGCGGGGTGTGTTCCGCGGGGACATGCCAGTTGGCTGTACAGTTGTAATAAAGAGCATGTTTGATTTTAAAAGTTCTGGTAAGCGTTGTATTTGAAATGATTTTCCACTACATATTTGGCGAGCTGAGCCAGGAGGGAAAGGGACTGAGGAATGGCGTTCAGGGCTGGAGATAGTTTCTTTGGACAATCTGGCAAACAAGGGTGGCCGCCCAACTAGACGGTAAGCAAGTTCTTACAATAGTTGAAATGTTTGTGTAAGATTGCTTCAGAGATACTGTCTCAGCGAGAGGAGCGCCACGTAAGTCTCTCTTTCAAATTTCCTAAAATGAAACCAGTAAATACAAAAGAACTTTTAAATTCAATGAATTTGCATGTATGTGTAATTTGGGGAATTGTATTAAATATAAATGTATGCGCATGTATAGAGACTGAGTGAATAGGTGCTGTGAACTTTGCTTGTGTTAGATGTAGAGTGGGCATGCATGCGCTCGTTCAGATCAGACCGTTCGAATGTGTAGCTTAAATGATGCGATTGTTTGCGCATCTGGCTGAGATGGTTGGCTATAATGTGGGACAGCCCATACGGTCAAAACAGATAATGTAGGTAGAAAATCCTGTGATACCTCTTCAATAAAATTAGTAGAAGGAATGCTTGGACAGGTTACATATGAATAACGGCTCTAAAAGTAACAGAGAACTGCATAAATAAGTAGTTAGGAAGCCACGATACCGCTCTTTAAAAAAGGAACATTTTTGAAGAGGTCTGCTTGGGGTGGGATATTCACGTCGCGGCAGAAGGGTCTGTTGGTGAATATTTAGTAGTTAAATAAATATTTCATGGTTACCGCTTTGAAAGAAGGACTGAACGGGTGAAATATTTAGAAGGCAGGAAGAACGTTAGCCCGATTGTGCGGCGTTCAACTGCAAAAGTAGCTTATACGGTCAAAGCATAAATCAGTAGGTTGTAGGAAAACGTTAGCCCGATTGTGCGGCGTTCAACTGCAAAAGTAGCTTATACGGTCAAAGCATAAATCAGTAGGTTGTAGGAAAACGTTGGCCCGATTGTGCGGCGTTCAACTGCAAAAGTAACTTATACGGTCAAAACATAAATCAGTAGTTAAATAAATATTCATAGTTTCCGCTCTGAAAGGAGGACTGTACGGGTGAAATATGTAGGTGCAGGAAAAACGTTGGCCCGATTGTGCGGCGTTCAAATGCAAAAGAAATCCTGCGAATAAAAAACCGCTCTGTCTAGCTAACAAGGTTTTGTAATTCAGTAGGTCACGCCACAATACTACTCTAATAATAGAAGAAAAGATCAGTATTGGGGGGGTGAATAGGATATGAAGACAAGCTGATCCGATTAGACAGTAGTCTCGTCATATTGTAGAAATCTTAGCAGTCTAGGCTTATGTAGGAGGAAGTGAATTAAGTCAATAAAGAAAGACTAAGTTGTTTTGAGGTAAAAACAAAGGGATTGAATGAACGGATGAAACATAAAAGTATGAATGAAAATGTTGTAAATAATGAGTAGATCTGTGTAAAAAAATAATAAAAGGAACATTGGGAAGGAAAGACAAGTTGTGTGTGTGTGTTTAGGCAGAGCGTCCAGAAGAGGAGTGCGCAGTCTTCCTGTGACAGAGTAGAACGTGGAGGAAGGGTGCCTCTAAATACTAAGATAGAGGGAACGAAATTAAGAAACATCGAAGTAAAAATAAGTTGTAATCAAGGATAAAAACACTGATGTGATAAAGTAATAAGCGATCATAGTAGAATTACTAAAAACGGTGTCAAAACAAATAATAAATAAAAATACTTAAAAAGGCGTTAACCGAATAGTATAAATACGGATAGAAAAGTGTGAAACAAAACAGAAAGTAGGAGCGCCAATAAATTGAAATTATACTATAAAGTTAAAAATGAATCTAGGTAGGTTAAGATAAATAGTGAAATCCAGGACATAAGAATTTACGTACTGTGAAACAAAGAAAGAGGAAAAGACACTCTGTGTCTACAGAAGCTACGGTCTAAAAATAGCCTGCAGGGTAGACAGCGGTGCAAAATCGAGTGGCCAGGATAAAAAGGAGAACAGGGGTGGCTTGACTCACTAGTAAATTGACCATAGGATCAAACAATAAGAATATGGAGAAGAGGTAAGAAAGTAGAGACAAAATAAATAAATAAAGGTAATAGTAAGACGTTAGATAGAGATCTTAACGGAGCGGGCAGTGGACCTGTGTGGCTCAGTTGGTAGAGCATGGTGCTTGCAACGCCTGGGTTGAGGGTTCAATTCCCACGGGGGGACCAGGATGAATATGTATGAACTTTCCAATTTGTAAGTCGCTCTGGATAAGAGAGTCTGCTAAATGACTTAAATGTAATGTAAATGTAATCATAAAATTGATTAGAGCTATAAGAATAGAATAAACCAAACGGATAAAATGAATTAATAATGATATCTGTAAAGGGAAAAACACAGTGATATTTGAAGTACTGTACTAGAATAAGACATTAAGTCTTCTGTAGTATTCAGAAATAATGTCTGTACTATAAAGAGTAGGCTTTGATAAGAGAAATTAAGTGATGTGACAAATGAATTATTAATTGGAAAGGAGATTAGCTCTACCTCGGAAAAATAATAAATAAAAGGTGTATGGGAGTATTTAGGAAAAATAAATGAATAAATAGTGGCATGAAAACAAAAATGATTGTTTCTCCCTAGCATAGAGGGTTTTTAAAAAGCCATGGTGTCACTGAAAGACGCGCACATTAGTTCTACCGACTTCGGATTGAATATGAAAAAACTGGATAATGGGGGACGCCATTACCCGGTAACATTCTATCTTCAGAAAATACATTACTATAAAAGACAAATGTGGTTCCACTCGTCCTCGCAGACGTGCGGGTGATTAGTAGAACTATTGACAATATCTAAAAACAAATAAGAAAATAGCTCCCTGTTTTGAATATGGATATAGCGGGTTATGGGGAAAATTAGTGTAAGGTGACACTAGAACTTAGTGTGGTAGCAGGAAATGCCAATATACGAGAGTTTATTTCCTTGTCAAAATAACAAACAACTAATCGGTTTGAGGTTAGTGTGAATGGAATTTTTACTTGGCGGTGTATTGTCTCTGAGCGAACAATGAGTGGTTCATAGAGATTACAGTTTATATGTGGTCTAGAAGAAGTATTAGATCACGTTTTGACTTGACATATAGTAGAGTACAGATGGAATTTTATTTGTTAGACATTCTATACCGTCATTCTCTGAAAAATGTTCAGACGTTTATGGAATAAAAACTATTTGCAGATTAAAAGCTGACGTTGTGAAATTAACGATATGTATACTTTCTTTTCCAGAAAAAAAGGGTTTAATCTTCTCTGGTCAAAATATCATTGGAGACTGTATTACTGTGGAAAGCAGTTAATTAAAGTCAGCTGCTATAAAAAATATCTGGATAAGGCTAAAAAATGGAGTTCTGGATAAGTGAGTCCAGTCCCTGTGTGCTATTGGCTATGGTTTACTAGTAAGTGCACCATGTACTGGGAATGAATATACATTAGTAGGTTTATTGGAAGGGCTTTTTCCACTTCAGTTTCAATTTGGGTATGCAGAAGGATGGAAATGTTTTTTGAAAAATGTATTTAAGTTGTTCCTAAAGACAGGGGAGTGGAAACATTTTAATGGTGTCAAAATGCCCTGATTCCTAAGAATTTCCTGTGAAAGACTGATCACCTTTTACTAGAAATTGTTGGAACAGGTGGGATTTAATTTTTAAATGATTAAAAGACACAAGACTCTATTCAAAATGTATAATTACTTTGAAAATCTATTATGTCCCTGGGAAAATTATGAAGAGTTGTAGCCTTAAATTGAATAAGTTATTCAGATAGGTTTATTTTTTATTTTTGTTTTTTGCTATAACATGTGTTCATAGGTGAAATTATCAATTCCTTGGGGTTATGGTCTTTGGGTAATTACACAAATGTGCTTTGTTCATTCTGCATATAAAAAGTGATGTAAGTTACTCCAAAGGGTTTGTTGGAGTGTGGGTTTCTGTGAGGGTTTTGTTGATAACTACATCATCTGTAATTCATCTGAGAGATCACCAGTAGAATAAGGGAGTTGTCATGAAAGGTGACGTCAGAATGCTTTAGGGCATGGGAGAGAATATCACCACTAGTGGGTGTGGAGCTCATACCCGCCCTAATCGACTGAATAGTGAGGGACAACTGTGTCTGATGACCTGTGAACTGTATCAAATAATAGACATGTTGAAATGATATGGGCCAGGGTGAATTATGAATTAAAGGAATTGGGGTATTGAACTTTTATTACCAGGCCACTCATGTGAGAAAAACTGAGACAAAAGGGCTATTGGGAAAATAGATAATACTGGTAATAAAAGTGTTTAGTATAAATGTTAATTATTAAAGGGATGATGTGTATTGAATTGATCAGGTCAAATTTGAGTTAAAGTAAACACTAAGGATTGTTATCCTGAATATTGGGTTGGAAAATGTATAAACAATAAAAATAACTGTTTAGTTATTTAGATATAGCACTGTTTGAATTTAATAGGCCTAGGGCCGCTCTGGAATCTAATCCTGGGACAAGGAGGTTGACAAAACTTCCAGAATATTTGATTATAGGTTTTTTGTTTCTTTTGTTTTATAATGTCATTGGAATTGTAATGATAAATTGTATTGTTTGATTGACTATAAAGGTAGTCTGTTGTGCGATGATACCCAAGAATGTAGAAGAAAGAGACCAACAATAACATTGGCATAGATTGAAAAGGATGGACGTTTTCCCCAGGTTTAATTACATTACAAATAGTGGTAATATTGCAACTGTGCAATTATTGTAATTTCTTTTTCTCTTTTTCTCGTTTGGTCAATTTATTTGTGTTTTGAGGAACATAAGGTTGTGAATATGTTCCTAAGGGGGGACTGATATCTATTTTAAATTGATTAGAAAAGATTTGAGAATGTTTTAAGAATGTATTTTACAGCAGTTGCTGTAGGGACCATCATTTGATTATCATTATGAATATTTCTGTGGCAGGAGGCCAGGTATTGAGGCAGAATGTTTACATAAGGCTGTTATTTAAAAATTAAGATTTAGTGATCTTGCTATAAGAAGAAAGTCTGTTGTCAGGAAATAACCCATGTGTTAGTGTGTATGTCCTCAGGGAAAAAAAACAAAAAAAAACAGCCAGAAATGGAAGGGCTTGGGCTGCATTCTGGAGACTGAGTGTACATCAAGATACACCAGGCTGGGGGTATACTTCTTACAACACTGCAGTGGTAAAGATTTTCATGTCTCTCTTTGGTGGGTGCATAAGTCTCACGAGAAGTGAGGTCCAGCTGAATAATGGGTGAGCTTGAAAACACCATGACAGAGGACGTGGAATCAGAGAGAGAGAGAGAGAGAGAGACTAGATTTCACTATAGACATACTGGGTTGAGTTTTGGGGCTACTTTAGACATACTGGGTTGTGTTTGGGGGCTACTTGTTTCATTTTTTAATGCATCATGTGAAAAAGAATAGATGATAGGATATTATACTCTAAACAAACATGTTAAAGGGATTGATATGAAAGCATATACAGTGTTGAATTAATTCAAGAAGAGATAATGTTAATTGTAGGTTATGCACATGATTATCAGTTGAAATGGAGCAAATGGGAAACTAAGTAAAAAATGACATGATTTGGGAACACCTCTCAGAACCTGGGGCCAAAAGGGGAAGACTGGGTGGAAGCATGAGGAAGCTTTTTAGGGCTTTTATTTTTGTGGAGTCCAGCAGAAAAGTATCCTGGAGGCATAGAGTCAGGTGAAGAGAGAGTGGGAATTGTCATGGTCTCAGATTTCAGTTTTCATTAATATATTTATGCATAACACATAACATTGTCAATACTGTTATGTTTGGTCTGTTGTTTTTCAAGTCTTATGTTTAGGAAACCAGAAGGAGAGGGGTTTGCCAGATTCAGATGGAATGTCAGTTTGTTGTGTGATGAGTGATGGAAGTAAGAGGATGTATGGTGCAATCATAGAACAGAGGCCATAAGTCTCTAAGTATGAATGCCTCACAGAAAGAAGGCAGAAACCTGAACCAGGACGAGAGGTTCCGCGTCTGATGATCCAAGGGGACCAGAAGGACCTCTCCCAGTGATACCAGGAGATCTAGTCCACGTTCGAGTGTTCCGGAGGAAGTGGGATCAACCGAGGAGAGAAGGACCCTATGAGGTGGCCAAAGCAACAAGAACGGCCGTCCAAGTGAAAGGAAGCCAGACGTGGTACCATCTGAACCACTGCAGCTGAGTCCCAACAGAGAGAATGATACAACCACATAGAGATGAGGACACAGAGGATGCTGATTCACCAGGAGGGAGCCTGGAGGGAGCAGGAGCAGCGGAAACGATTGAGACGCCAGGGAGGAGCCAAGAAAACAGCAAATCAAGTGAAAGCCAAAATACGACAAGTGCACCGACTAATGCACCCAGAAGAGGAGGAGAGGCCTCACAAGGCACAGAATGAGAACATCTTTTCCCTAAAAATTGAAACCTTCCAGATGGAAGTTAAGTCCGGCCTGAGGAGGGAGCCTCAGGTGAAGAAAGAGGAGGAAAAGTCCTGCAAGCTGAAGAAAATGGGGATTTCCCCACAATTGACTTTTAAACTTTTGAATGGTCTCCTTTACAGACAATTGATGTTAGAACAACAAAAGAATAATGACATTGACATAACAGAAGAACAGTGATCAATACGAAGATGATGCATGCATTCACCATCAAGATATATGGTGGAAGCAGGAAGAGGAGAAAGGAATCAGCCGAACAATCCAAAAAGACTGACAAGGTTAGAATCTCTGTTCCACCTCAACTTATAACAGAAGCAGGAGAACTGAAGTTTATCTCAATCATAAGGATCAAACCCTTACCGGAGATGGCACTCTGTGGATGGACACATCACCAAACAAAGGGACAAGTTGTTTGGGATCCGAAAGGATGTGACCTGACATTAATCAAAGAAAAAGACGAGAGGGTGCTCATCATGTATCAGATTGAACCAGTTGAAGGTGAAGAATTAATAGTTGAAATAGCAAGAACAACAGTGACCGAAGGGAGTAGCACCACGGTCATTAAGATTGATCCTGCACCTGAACAGGAAGAACCTGTGACAACAACAAGGGTGGCGGTTGCTGTGACGACCACAGTAGCTACCACTAAGATGACATCGACCTCCCTTACCAAGCAGATCACTGTACCCACAAAGCAACCTGAGACATCAGAGTCAGGAGAGTTTTTTACTGACATTTGGAACTTTCTGATAAACTCTAATGATCTACCTCAAGCTAAGAACATTGAAAAAGCGACAGAATTAGATATATTAGAACCACTCAAGGGCAGCACACGAGAAGAAGTAGTGAAGAACGAGTGGTACAAATGGGCTAAGTATATGGCAAACAAACACAGAATGGACAATTGTATTTTGTGTAGAAAATCACATTTGTCTGATCTTTTAATAGTTTCTGAACTGTCATCATTTAAAAACTGTGTAAGTTGGAAAAATGACCATTGTACCAATAGAAAGTATTCTATTCCCTTGTGTGACATAGAATGAAGGATTGCTCTGGGTAAGCACTAGGGGTAAAACTATGTTGAATAAGATCATGCTGGGAGATAATGATTGTGCTGCCTATATCATTAGAACTGAATCAAATGGACCTCAATTAGACAGAAGTACTGTGGTTAAAGGAAAATATGAATGTTTTTACAGCCATAACACCGAAGGAATTGATGTAGGAAACACCACTGTAGACTGTGATATTATTTGGGTGCTAGAGACTGCGGGAGTTCGTAGAAATAATGATAAAGGGTTGATAATGAATAGTTTCTGGATGTGTGGAAAAAACAAATTGTTGAATGTATTGCATAATGAATGGATTGTTCTTTGTGCCTTAGTTAGAACAATTCAACAGGTTACCATTATTAAATCACCCCACGATGACTATGTTAATTCTAGAGTTAAAAGGAAGTATGAGAAAAACCCTGAGGTATACCTTGATACAATTGGGCAACCTAGAGGTGTACTTCGAGAGTTCAAGGCAAGAGATGAAGTTAAATCAGGATTTGAATCTATATTTTTGTGGATAACACCAAATAAAAACTTAGAGTGGATTAATTATATATATTATAACCAACAGAGATTCATTAACTATACTGACTCGGCTCCAACGGCGTTGGGGGTACAGGTACAGGCTACCAGTAAAATGACTTGGCAAAATAGACAGGCTCTCAATTGGCTCTTAGCGGAGAAGGGTGGAGTTTATGTCATGTTTGGGGATGACTGTTGCACCTTTATTCCCAATATTGCTATGGACAAACTCAAAGGATTATGAGCAGAAGTAAAGGCTAATGCTGGTTTAGACTCCCATGTATGGGATTGGTTAGACCTAGCGTTAGGAAAGTGGGGAGCCATGTTTGCTAGGATGGCCATCATGTTGGGAGGAGGGTTATTGACTCTGGGTATTGCAGTTTGTTGTGTTATACCCCTGGTAAAGTTAATTGTGGTTCAGACAACAGTTAAACAGATGTCTGTAATAAGAGATGACTCTCCTGTGGTGATTGATCTTGTACCGGGAAGCCCAGGCAATTATACCAATAAGTATGGAAAGCCTTGCAATACGGTTGGAGGACCTCTTGACTGCCCCTTTGGTAACCCTAACTGTCTCTATGAAGTGATTGGGGGGGGTGGTCATGCGTGTCATGATTTTCGTAAGGATGGTTTCCATGTATATTTTAAATTACCCAGTTCAGATGAATGTTTACTTATCCATGTCCACAAAAAGGGACATTTGCGCCGTAAGTGCAAGTGGTGCACAAAATTTAATGTGGAAGGCCATGACCATCATGGAGACCCCGTGTTTTGCGCAAAATGTCAAAGAGGAGATTGTTGAATATGTGAGGATGAGGACTGTGCTCCTATGTAAGGATTTTAGTATATCTATTTTTGTTTAAGGCCTTGTGTTTTTGTATGTTTGGTTGAATTTTTAGATATGTATATCAATGAATATATTTGGTTTCCTTTAATTAAAGCTAGTTATTCCTTCTAAAAAACTAGGTTACTTTCAAAAACATGTTAGGTAACAGAGGGTATTCCGGTTATAAGTGTTTATGGACCATGTCCTTCATCTTCTTAACAAAGGTTGGTTTCATTGATATCACTTTATTAGAGAGGTGTCTGCGAGGGAGGATCATGTTGAAATGCTTCAATTTAGAATGATGGTGTGTCAATTTTCTTTTGTACCTGCATGTAGGTCTTTGATTTTCTCATATTCAATTTATTATTATATTCCTTGTATTATCTTTTATTTTTTATTCCAAATTTGATCTTTTACTCTTATGACAATTGGAGATGTTTGGTCTAGTTTGGTTTTCTTTCATGTTTCTGTTTGGATCTTTTACTCCTATTTCACATTGGAGATGTTTGGTCTAGTTGGTTTATCTGCTTCACTTTGTTTTTATTTTTTGTATTTTCTTGTTTATCATAGGTATTTTCGTTTACTATCCCAAAGTCTTATTTGTATCATTTATGTGGCTAATTAGCCCCAGAGGTGGGATTGTAGGAGTATGATTGGACACATGGATAACATATGGGGGTATAAGAGGTGAACAGTAGAATAACATACATGTCAGACAGAGAGGCGCTTAAAGGCAATTGGACACTAGACATATGGTCTGACCATTCTATTACAAACATACATGTCAGACAGAGTGGCGCCTAAAGGCAATTGCACACACTGGGATAGAGGGTCCGGCCACCATTATAAACTAATTGAAGGCAGATGGTGGTGAATGACTTCATAAGGGACGGACAATACTATG
>NC_092097.1:44716243-44748743 GCF_045679555.1 Salvelinus alpinus
ACATAAACAAGTAGTGATAAAGTCAATCTCTCCTCTACTTTGAGCCATGAGAGATTGACATTCATATTATACATGTTAGTGCTCCTTGCACATTTAAGGGCCAGCCGTGCTGCCCTGTTCTGAGCCAACTGTAATTTTCCTAAGTCCCTCCTTGTGGCACCTGACCACACAACTGGTCAGTAGTCCAGTTGCAACAAAACTAGGGCCTGTAGGACCTGCCTTGTTGATAGTGCTGTTAAGAAGGCAGAGCAGCACTTTATTATGGACAGACTTCTCCCCATCTTAGCTACTATTGCATCAACATGTTTTGACCATGACAGTTTACAATCCATGGTTACTCCAAGGAGTTTTGTCACCTCAACTTGCTCAATTTCCACATTATTCATTACAAGATTTAGTTGAAGTTTAAAACCTTTTCTCAATATAGGGGGTGCTGTTTCAACATTAGCATTTATCGTCTCCAAATTAAACTGCCTCATACTCAATTCTTGCTCGTACAATATGCATATTATAGTTATTATTGGATAGAAAACACTCTCTAGTTTCTATAGCCGTTTGAATTATGTCTCTGAGTGAAACAGAACTCATTCTACAGCACTTTTCCTGATATGGAGTGAGATTTCAGACATTTTGGCCTCTGGTCCCAGGTCAGTTTTAAAGTCCCTGTAAATCCTATGAGGATACAAACACTGCCCATGCCTTCCTCTAGATGTCAGTAAGAGGTGACAATTTGAATGGAGTCGATTGCGCAATCAGGGCCAGTATAAAACAGAAAAGACCGGATGTACCGTTCTTTTCCTGCTGCGCCTCACGCAAGATGGACGTCGGACTCTCTCTCTTTCCAAGCGTTGGTTTAGCCACTTATATATCGCCGGTCATGTTTTTACTCGTTATAGGTGTTAAAAACATCATAAGGTAGTTAATTTAAACCGTTTTATAGCAATTTATATCCGTTTAGTGCGATTTTGAGGCATTGCTTTGTGATGCACATTGAAGCACCGGGCACGTTTCGGGGTCCCGGTCGAACGTTAGTGGGCATTTCGACGGACAAGAGGACAGCTTTCGACCAAAAGAAGATTAGACCCAAGAAAGGATACATTGCCCAAGATACTGATGGAAGAACAGCTCACAGTAAGAACTATTTATGATGATAAATCGTTGTTCTGTCGAAAAATGTTATACGCATATTCCGCCATTTTTTTTGGTATAGCTTCGCTTGGCGAACCCTGTATTGCACAGTAAGGATATTTTTTGAAATGTAATTCAGCGATTGCATTAAGAACTAATTTGTCTTTCGATTGCTGTCCACCCTATATTTTTTAGTCAAGTTTACGATTAGTTATTCATTACGCCAGATCACTGTCCAAAATGGAGCCCGACATTTTCAGGCTAGTTTTGCTAGTATTGTCATGTTATAACCACATTTTTTTGTGGCTAAATATGCACATTTTCGAACAAACTCTATATGTATGTTGTAATATGATGTTACAGGGGTGTCATCGGAAGAATTCTGAGAAGGTTAGTGAAAAAATTAATACATTTTGGCGATGATTACGTTATCTCTCTCTTTGGCTTGTATCAATGCTCGGGTAACGTTTGCACATGTGGTATGCTAATATAACGATTTATTGTGTTTTCGCTGTAAAACACTTAGAACATCTGAAATATTGTCTGAATTCACAAGATCTGTGTCTTTCCAATGCTATGCTTTGTCTATTTTTAAGAAATGTTTTATGATGAGTAAATTGGTAATACACGTTGCTCTCTGTATTTATTCTAGTCGAGTTGTGATGGTGGGTGCAATTGTAAACTATGATTTCTACCTGAAATATGCACATTTTTCTAACAAAAACTATCCTATACAATAAATATGTTATCAGACTGTCATCTGATGAGGTTTTTTCTTGGTTAGTGGCTATCAATATCTTTATTTGGCCGAATTGGTGATAGCTACTGGTGGAGAGAAAAAATGGTGGACAAAGAAAATGGTGTCTTTTGCTAACGTGGTTAGCTAATAGATTTACATATTGTGTCTTCCCTGTAAAACATTTTAAAAATCAGAAATGATTGCTGGATTCACAAGAAGTGGATCTTTCATCTGGTATCTTGGACTTGTGATTGAATGATATTTAGATGCTACTATTTACTTGTGACGCTATGCTAGCTATGCTATTCAGCTTTTTTACTGGTGGGGGGTGGGGGGTGCTCCCGGATCCGGGTTTCTGACTCGTTAGAAGTTAAGGTTTAATGAATGATTTGTCCCAAATACAATGCTTTTAGCTTTTGAAATATTTAGGACTAACTTATTTCTTGCCACCCATTCTGAACCTGAATGCAGCTCTTTGTTAACATCTCTAGGATATGTGGGACGCTAACGTCCCACTTGGCCAAAAGCCAGTAAAAATGCAGAGCGCCAAATTCAAATATATTACTATAAAAATCAAAGTTTCATGAAATCACACATGAAAGACACCAAATTAAAGCTACACTTGTTGTGAATCCAGCCAACATGTCTGATTTCAAAAAGGATTTACGGTGAAAGCACACCAAACGATTATGTTAGGTCAGTAGATAGCCACAGAAAACACAGCCATTTTCCAGCCAAAGAGAGGAGTAACAAAAAGCAGAGATAGAGATATAATTAATCACTAACCTTTGATGATCTTCATCAGATGACACTCATAGGACTTCATGTTACACAATACATGTATGTTTTGTTCGGGAAAGTTCATATTTATATCCAAAAATCTGAGTTTAGGCGGTACGCTACTGTCTCACTTGGCAAAAAGCCAGAGAAAATGCAGAGCGCCAAATTCAAATGAATTACTATAAAAATTACTATAAAAATCTAACTTTCATTAAATCACACATGAAAGTTACCAAATTAAAGCTACACTGGTTGTGAATCCAGCCAACATGTCAGAATTCAAATAGGCATTTCGGCTAAAGCAAACAATGCTATTATCTGTGGATAGCACAACAGTAAACAAGGACAGAGAAGCATATTTCAACCCTGCAGGCGCGACACAAAACACAATATAATTAATGCCTTACCTTAAATTTTTTATCCCCTTTTCTCCCCAATTTTCGTGGTATCCAATCGCTAGTAATTACTATCTTGTCTCATCGCTACAACTCCCGTACGGGCTCGGGAGAGACGAAGGTCGAAAGTCATGCGTCCTCCGAAGCACAACCCAACCAAGCCGCACTGCTTCTTAACACAGCGCGCCTCCAACCCGGAAGCCAGCCGCACCAATGTGTCGGAGGAAACACCGTGCACCCGCCCCCCTCGGTTAGCGCGCACTGCGCCCGGCCCGCCACAGGAGTCGCTGGAGCGCGATGAGACAAGGATATCCCTACCGGCCAAACCCTCCCTAACCCGGACGACGCTAAGCCAATTGTGCGTCGCCCCACGGACCTCCCGGTCGCGGCCGGCTGCGACAGAGCCTGGGCGCGAACCCAGACTCTGGTGGCGCAGCATAGCACTGCGATGCAGTGCTCTAGACCACTGCGCCACCCGGGAGGCCCCTTCATGCCTTACCTTTGACGAGCTTCTGTTGTTGGCACTCTAATATGTCCCATAAACATCACAAATGGTCCTTTTGTTCAATTAATTCCGTCGATATATATCCAAAATGTCAATTTATTTGGCGCGTTTGATCCAGAAAAACACAGCTTCCAAATTGCTCAAACGTGACTACAAAAATTACTTTGTAATACAACTTTAGGTATTTTTTAACGTTAATAATCGATAAAATTGAAGACGGGATGATCTGTGTTCAATACAGGATTAAAACAATCTGTAGCCAGCTTTCTGCTCACGCGCTTCTATCTAACAGGACACTTAATGTGACTCTCATTCAAGATGGCCGTACTTCTTCATTACACAAAGGAATAACCTCAATCAATTTCTCAAGACTGTTGACATCCAGTGGAAGCGGTAGGAACTGCAAGCAGGTCGATTAGAAATCTGGTTTCCAATGAAAACTCATTGAAAAGAGAGTGACCTCGAAAAAGAAAAATCTGAATGGTTTGTCCTCGGGGTTTCGCCCTGCTAAATAAGTTCTGTTATACTCACAGACATGATTCAAACAGTTTTAGAAACTTCTGAATATTTTCTATCCAAATCTACTAACAATATGCATATCTGATCTTCTGGGAATGAATAGCTGGCAGTTGAATTTGGGTATGCTTTTCATCCAAACGTGAAAATGCTGCCCCCTATCCTAGAGAAGTTAAGTGTTGCAGTAATTTCACTCGCTGTAGTAGCTGACATAGACTCACTGGCTTTACGCAAAGCCAGTAGCATGTCATTAGTAAGTATTTTTTAAAGTAAGGGGCCTAGACAGCTTCCCTGGGGAATTCCTGATTCTACCTGGATTATATTGGAGAGGCTTCCATTAAAGAACTATGTTCTGTTAGACAGGTATCTCTTTATTCACAAAATAGCAGGGGGTGTAAAGCCATGACATACATTTTTTCCAGCAGAAGACTATGATCGATAATGTCAATATCCGCACTGAAGTCTAACGAAACATACATTTCTTTCAGCCAATCATCAGTCATTTGTGTAAGTGCGTGTTGAACGTCCTTCCCTATAATTGTGCTGAAAGTCTGTTGTCAATTTGTTTTCTGTAATATAGCATTGTACTGTATCTGGTCAAACACCATTTCTTCCAAAAGTTTACTAAGGGTTGGTAACTTGCTGATTGGTTGGCTATTTTAGTGATGTGGAGAGGTTCTATGTCTGCACCACATACTCTCACTACTGGTGTCCCCCAGGGCTCGGTTCTAGGCCCTCATCTACCTCTTCTCTCTATGCAACAAGTCACTCGGCTCCATCATATTCTCACATGGTCTCTCCTATCATTGCTATGTGGATAACTACTTTTCTCCTTCCCCCTTCTGACACGCAGGTTGCAACACGCATCTCTGCATGCCTGGCAAATATCTCAGCTTGGATGTCGGCCCACCACCTCAACCTCGACAAAACGGAGCTGCTCTTCCTTCTGGGGAAGGCATGCCCGCTCCAAGCCCTCTCCCTTACAGTTGACAACTCCACGGTTCCCCCTGCCAGAGTGCAAAGAACCTTGCTGTGACCCTGCACAACACCCCGTTGTTCTTTGCTAACATCACAGCAGTGACTCACTCCTGCAGGTTCATGCTGTACAACATCCATAGAGTACGACCCTACCTCACACAGGAAGCGGTGCAGGTCCTAATCCAGGCTCTTGTCATCTCCCGTCTGGACTACTGGAACTCACTGTTGGCTGGGCTTTCCGCTTGTGCCATCAAATCCCTGCAATTTATCCAGAGCTCTGCAGCCCACCAAGTGTTCAAGCTTCCCAAGTTCTCCCATGTCATCCTCCATAAACTCCACTGGCTTTCAGTCGAAGCTCGCATCCACTACAAGACTATGGTACTTGCCTACGGAGCAGCAAGAGGAACTGCCCCTCCCTACCTTCAGGCTATGCTTAAACCCTACACCCCAACCTGAACACTCTGCCGTGCCACCTCTGGTGTCTTGGCTTTACCACCCCTACGAGAGGGCAGCTCCCGCTGAGCCCAGTCCAAGCTATTCTCTGTCCTGGCAGCCCGATGGTGGAACCAGCTTCCCCCTGAAGCTAGGACAACAGAGTCCCTGCCCATCTTCCCAAAACATCAGAAATCCTACCTCTTTTAAGAGTATCTTAAATAAGCCCACAGCACCTCCCCTCGCACCACCTCCTCACTCCGACCCCACAATTAACTAACACTGAAACTTTACTTTTTTTCCCCTTACTAGCTCTGACCTTACCGATAGCTACTTTGAGTAAAAATGTACTTACTATTTCTGTGATATGTGGTTGTCCCACCTAGCTATTTTAAGATTAATGCATTAACTGTAAGTCGCTCTGGATAAGAGCGTCTGCTAAATGACTAAAATGTAAATGTAAGGCACTGGTACAGAGTAGAGACAGTATTAAGAGAGAAGTTAAAGTAAGATGGTAGTGGTACAGAGTAGCGAGGCACAAGTACGGAGTTGTGAGGCACCAGTATGGAGTAGAGAGGGTGTTAACAGAGAAGGAAAGAGGGAAGATCATATGACCGGAGAGGAGTAGGTAGAGTCATATTGTAAGGACCATTATGGAGATGTTCTATAATGAAAAGTGACAAGTTGTTGGTTTCTTTGTCTGAAAACCTTGTTGTTATTCTCAAAATTCCAATATTTTATGTTAAATTGTTGCTGGAGGGAATAGCGGCGTTTTTACGGGCTTCTGACCAATTGTGCTATCTTGTGTCATTTTTTGCACTGATTTAACTTTTTTGGTACATAATGTTTTCGCCATCGTTTCCTATGACCGAAAAGAGCTTCTGGACAATAGAATAGGTATCACTAACCTCAATTTGGACGAGAACTTCTACTTCAATGAGTCGGAGGAGAAACACATATTAATTATCTTGGACCAGGTCCAAATTCCCGACACTCGAAGAAGGAGGAGATGGCGCTACAGAGGCCGGCGTGTGGGATACCAGAAAAGACTACATCGGAGAGAGAAAAATCCCCTTTTTCCTCCGTTCTATTGGTGAACATGCAATCACTGGAGAATAAACTGGATGAACTATGTTCGGGACTGTTCTATCAATGTGATCTGAAGAACTGTAATATCCTATGTTTCTCAAAGTCCTGGCTGAACAAGGACATGGTAAATATAAATCAAGCTATTTTTTCTATATATCGGCAGAACAGAACGGCAGCGTCGGGGGATGTGTGTCTCTTTGTTAACAACAGCTCGTGCACGATTTCTAATATTAAGGAAGTCTCACGTTTCTGCTCGCCTGAGTTAGAGTACCTCTTGATAAGCTGAAGACCATATTATTTACCAAGAGAGCTTTTATCAAAAATGTTCGTAGTTGTCTATTTACCACCACAAATCGATGCTGATACTAAGACCTCACTCAACGAGCTGTAATTGACCGTAAACAAACAGAAAAACGCTCACCCAGAGGTGAAATGCATTTTACCTAATTTCCACTCACACGCATACAAAGCTCTCCCTTGCCCCCTCCATTTGGCGAATCTGACCATAATTCAAACAGGAAGTACCAGGTTACTGCGTTAGGGTTATATTGGTCACAGGGTTACTGGGCTTAATTAATAAATTTATTTCACCTTTATTTAACCAGGTAGGCTAGTTGAGAACAAGATCTCATTTACAACTGCAACCTGGCCAAGATAAAGCAAAGCAGTGTGACACAAACAACAACACAGAGTTACACATGGAATAAACAAACATACAGTCAATAATACAATAGAAAAGGCCTATATATAGTGTGTGCAAATGAGGTAGGATAAGGGAGGTAAGGCAATAAATAGGCCATAGTGGTGAAATAGTTACAATATAGCAAATAAACACTGGAGTGATAGATGTGCAGAAGATGAGTGTGCAAGTAGACATACTGGGGTGCAAAGGAACAAAATAAATAAAATAAATAACAGTATGGGGCATGAGGTAGTTGGATGGGCTATTTACAGATGGGCTATGTACAGGTGCACTGATCTGTGAGCTGCTCTGACAGCTGGTGCTTAAAGTTAGTGAGGGAGATTTTTGCAGTTCGTTCCAGTCATTGGCAGCAGAGAACTGGGAGGATAGGCGGCCAAAGCAGGTGTTGGCTTTGGGGATGACCAGTGAGATATACCTGCTGGAGTGCGTGCTAGGGGTGGGTGTTGCTATGGTGACCAGTGAGCTGAGATAAGGTGGAGCTATACCTAGCAAAGACTTGTAGATGACCTGGAGCCAGTGGGTTTGTCGACGAATATGTAGCGAGGACCAGCCAACGAGAGCATACAGGTCGCAGTAGTTGGTAGTATTAGGGGCTTTGGTGACAAAACGGATGGCACTGTGATAGACTGCATCCAATTTGCTGAGTAGAGTGTTGGAGTCTAATTTGTAAATGACATCGCCGAAGTCAAGGATCGGTAGGATAGTCCGTTTTACGAGGGTAAGTTTGGCAGCATGAGTGAAGGAGGCTTTGTTGCGAAATTGGAAGCCGATTCTAGATTTAACTTTGGATTGGAGATGCTTAATGTGAGTCTGGAAGGAGAGTTTACAGTCTAGCCAGACACCTAGGTATTTATAGTTGTCCACATATTCTAAGTCAGAACCGCCCAGAGTAGTGATGCTATTCGGGCGAGCAGGTGCGGGCAGCGATCGGTTGAAGAGCATGATTGACGACCCTCTCACTCTGTCTGCTGTATTCTTTCTCTTTGCTCTTGTTTTCCTTATTAGGATGTCAGCGGTCGGAGCTGGGAGGGTCATCAGCGACATGGGACACATCTGGGATAAATACACCTTTTTCCCATTCATTGAGGAGACTCTCTCCATGCAGACACACTGTTAGATTTTGGTTGTGGCATTTTTTGTGGCTGTTTTGATTGTTTGCGTTGGCACCTTTCAACACCCCTCATCACATTTATGCACACAACCACTCACTTACACTACCTACTGATTACTGACTACACACCATTGTTCATTTTATTTATGTTATTTCAGTTAATAAATATATTTTGTTATTCCTTATCTCCACATTGTCTCCCTTTTTGTTAAGGACTTCGAGCCGGTTCGTGACAAGTGGGGGCTCGTCCAGGATCTTGAAGGTATTGTGTTTGGGAGTAAACGTGGAGTTAATGTTTGAAAACTGTAGGTGCTTTGTTTACATCTTTTGTTACAGCTTTTTTGAGTTGTAATGTTTGGTAGGCCCAGTATTGGGTGCCTTTGTTTGTTTGGTAAACTTGCCACTGCGGTGGATAGTTGGTTGTGTGCTGCATTGGAGAGAGTACATTGGTTAGTTTCCAGGCGCCTGCCCAGGCTGGAGACTCTTGCTCTACTTGCTGTTGGGACATCGGTCTAAGGTGAGTACAATCGGCTGTGTACCTCAGTGGGAGATTTGGGTAGGGTAGTGACACCTGCTACCCGGAGCTATAGCCTTTCTTTTCCCCCTGTTAGGCTTAGTGACGTGTTTCACTTTGGAATACGTTGAGCATGGTTATTTTGTTTGTTATTTTTGTGTGGTTTTTTGTGTGTGCCCAGCAGAGAGGAAGATATGTTTATTTTTTTGTATTTACTTGACTATGGTGTCTAATGTAGATGAGTTAATTTGCTTTCCATCAGAGGAACTGTACACGGAACCCAAACCGGCTGCGCGCGTGCACCAATGTGCACCATCGTGCATATATTTATTTTGTTCCCCTACACCAAACGAGATCACGACATGCAGGTTAAAATATCAAAACAAACTCTGAACCAATTACATTATGTATTTGGGGACAGGTCGAAAAGCATTAAACATGTATGGCAATTTAGCTAGTTGGTTTGCACTTGCTAGCTAATTTGTCCTATTTAGCTAGCTTGCTGTTGCTAGCTAAATTGTCCTGGGATATAAACATCGAGTTGTTATTTTACCTGAAATGCACAAGGTCCTCTACTCCGACAACTAATCCACACATAAAACGGCCAACCGAATCGTTTCTAGTCATCTCTCCTCCTTCCAGGCATTTTCATCTTTGAACGTATATGGTGATTGGCATCTACACTTTCATAGTATTACCACGACAACCGGCAAAACATTTCGTCTTTCAATCACCTACGTGGGATTAACCAACGAGGAGATGGCACGTGGGTACCTGCTTCTACAAACCAATGAGGAGATGGGAGAGGCAGGACTTGCAGTGCGATCTGCGTCAGAAATAGAAAGGATTTCTATTTTAGCCCTTGGCAACGCAGACGCTCGTTGGCGTGCGCGAGCAATGTGGGTGCAAAAATTGAATAACATGGATTTCAAAATGTATTTTGGAACGCTCGCGCACGTGACGTGTCCGGTCAGCATGTTAAAATTATGTACTAAAGAACACCTGTTGAAGATCGCTGAACACTACAAGATTGAAATGAGTGATAAACATCTAAACATCTAACATCTCGTGCGCCCTGTTCCTGAATGTCTACGTGACTGATCATTGTTAATTTTGTTTGGTATTGTCCTGTTCTGTCGCTCCTGTCTGTTCCCTTCTGGTCTCGTTTTCTTCTTTCCTCTTAAAGGTTGCTTCCTGTGCGTATAGGTTGCTGAGGTCTGGGGAGGACGAGGTTGGCTGGAGCAAGTGGAAGTGTGAACACGTCCTAGGTCAATTTGAGATGCAGGCTGGGTCATTTCGTTTTACTAGCATTTAAGAGCAGATGGAGGCCACGGAAGGAGTGTTGTATGACGTTGAAGCTCGTTTGGAGGTTTGTTAACAGTGTCCAAAGAAGGGCCAGATGTATACAGAATGGTGTCGTCTGTGTAGAGGTGGATCAAAGAATCACCAGCAGCAAGAGCGACATCATTGATATATACAGAGAAAAGAGTCGGCCTGAGAATTGAACCCTGTGGCACCCCCAGACTGCCAGAGGTCCGGACAACAGGCCCTCCGATTTGACACACTGAACTCTATCTGAGAAGTAGTTGGTGAACCAGTTGAGGCAGTCATTGGAGAAACCAAGGCGGTTGAGTCTGCCGATAAGAATACAGTGATTGACAGAGTCGAAAGCCTTGGCCAGTTCGATGAAGACGGCTGCACAGTACTGTCTTTTATCGATGTGTCTCGGCCTGGATCCCCAGTGGGTCAGCCTGGCTCCCAAGTGGGTGGACCTATGCCCTACCAGGCATGGTTGCGCCCCTGCACAGTCATGTGAAATACATAGATTAGGGCCTAATGAATTTAATTCAATTGACTGATTTCCTTAACTGTAACCCAGCAAAATCTTTGAAATTGTTGCGTTTATATTTTTGTTCAGTATATATTACTACTGTACATGTAGGTAATATGCAATATGTTGTGTGCAAAAAGCTAATCCATGGTGGGAGTGAAGTTGTGAACACACACACACACACACACACACACACACACACACACACACACACACACACACACACACACACACACACACACACACACACACACACACACACACACACACACACACACACACACACACACACACACACACACACACACACACACACACACACACACACACACAAACAGATGAGATTGACAGTCTGTATCGGTGCTAGTTAGTTCTCTGAGTTGGGAGAAGTGATTTATTGATCTAGGTTTGACTCTGTCTGCAGCATTTGTGCTCTGTGGCTCTGGCATTGATTACACAGAGTAGCAGAGGGAACAAGTCTGACTTCAGAAACAAACATTTACAGGGATGAAATCAAATGCATGCTGTAATTGGTCAGGGGGGGACTGTAGCACCTTAATTGGAGAGGACGAGCTCATGGTAATGGCTGGAACGGAATACATGGTATGGTATCAAACACATAGTTTCCGTGTGTTTCATACCATACTAATCACTCCATTCCAGCTATTATTATGAGCAGCCTCCTGTGCTGTGTGTGTGAGCGTCTCTGACACCGCAAGAGTGGTCAATTTGAAGTCGTGTATTTAAGTGGAAAGGCATGTTTGCTAATTATTTCACCACCTTGCCCCCACCTAACACACACTATACACGGCAGCACACACATGTACAGAAACAGACACAAATGCACACACAACTCAAGGGTGTAAACAAGAACACATTCTTCCAGACTGTGTGTGTGTATGTGTGTGTGTTGGATGGTGCAGTATTGAATAGGGGTGTCAGCTGTACCTAGTTGAGCCTCTCCGCGGGGTGACCCTAAGGGTTATCTGCACCTTGCCTTGCACACTGTCTGTAACCATGGTAACGGAGGAAGAGGGACAATCAGAGAGAGATATTAATACAGACACACACACACATAAACAGGTACTGTAGGCAGTGGCACTAGTATCATCTTGGGGATAAAGCCCTAGGGACTGAAAGGGGGAAAAAGAGAGGATATATTAAAGGAATAGAAATGGATAGAAAATAGATGAAATGGAGAGAAAGCAAGGAGTTTTCACAATTGATCCTAGATGTGCGTCATGCTAACCCTCTCACAAATGTATCAGTTTATCTGATATCCATATCATTAGGAAATTACCTTTACAAATTAAAACTGCAATATGTCACTTTTTGTATTTTGCTAGTGGTCATCCAATGTGATGCAACAGTAACTAAAGTGCACCCCTAGCCTGCCTGAGAACCGCTGTATTCACTGGTATTCATTTTCCCAAACTGGTTGGATTTTCCCACCAGATTATGTGGAGTGAAGTTTTCTGTCATTGAGGAGGCAACGTGATGGCAACACTTGGCTAATGGCTAGCGGAGATAGCTAGCTTACAGACATGGCAGACGCGAGGGGCAAACGAACTGACCCAGCAGCAACTACTCCTCCATCCAAGCCAGGGAGTTTCTTACTAATCAGTGACCTTAAAACCTCAGCCAACGGAACAGAGAAATTTGGAGAGTAGACAGGCAAAAAGGGAAAACGATAGAGTCGGGGGAAAAGAAGAGAGTAAACCTTGGATTTGCATTCACTCTTGGCATTCTCTCAACCAGCTTAATGTGGTAGTCACCTGGAATGCATTTCAATGTCCCTTGTTAAAGATAATTTGTGGTACTTCTTTCCTCCTTAATGCATTTGAGCCAATCAGTTGTGTTGTGACAAGGAAGATAGACCTATTTGGTAAAAGACCAAGTCAATATTATGGCAAGAACAGCTCAAATAAGCAAAAAGAAACAACAGTCCATCAATATTTTAAGACATGAAGGTCAGTCAATCTATACAATTTCAAGAACTTTGAAAGTTTCTTCAAGTGGCGACATAAAAACCATCAGGGGCTGTCATGAGGACCGCCACAGGAAAGGAAGACCCAGAGTTACCTCTACTGCAGAGGAAAAGTTCATTAGAGTTAACTGCACCTCAGATTGCAGCCCAAATAAATGCTTCACAGAGTTCAAGTAAGAGACTGTCACGTCCACTCCCGCCCCACCCCGCACCGCCCCGCCCCTCCCCTCCCCTACGGCGTTCGATGTCGCCGGTTTACTAACCACCAGTCCTGGCAACCATCATTACTCGCACCTGGCATTCATCATTACACACACCTGTGATTCATCATTAATCACACCTGAGCTCCATTACCTCACTCATTACCTCCCCTTTATCTGACGCTCCCTTAGCTTCTTTCTTCAGGCAGCATTGTTTCTGTTATTCATGTCTAGACGCTATGCCAAGTTTGTATAGGTCTATGTCATGTGTTATATTAAACTTAACACCTGCTTCTCGAATCCCAGAGTCTACATTACACAGACACATCTCAACATCAACTTTTCAGAGGAGACTGCATGAATCAGGCCTTCATGGTTGAATTGTTGCAAATAAACCACTTCTAAAGGACACCTATAAGAAGTAGAGACTTGCTTGGGCCAAGATACACAAGCAACGGACATTAGACCGGTAAAATCTGTCCTTTGGTCTGATGAGTCCAAATTTGAGATGTTTAGTTCCAACCGCCGTGTCTTTGTGAGACACAGAGTAGAAGAACTGACGATCTCTGCATGTGTGGTTCACACCGTGAAGCATGGAGGATGAGGTGTGATGGTGTGGGGGTGTTTGGCTGGTGACCTTGTCTGTGATTTATTTAGAATTCAAGGCACAGTTAACTTCTAACAAGTCAGAAACCCGGATCCGGGAGCACCCCCCACCCCCCACCAGTAAAAAAGCTGAATAGCATAGCTAGCATAGCGTCACAAGTAAATAGTAGCATCTAAATATCATTCAATCACAAGTCCAAGATACCAGATGAAAGATCCACTTCTTGTGAATCCAGCAATCATTTCTGATTTTTAAAATGTTTTACAGGGAAGACACAATATGTAAATCTATTAGCTAACCACGTTAGCAAAAGACACCATTTTTCTTTGTCCACCATTTTTTCTCTCCACCAGTAGCTATCACCAATTCGGCCAAATAAAGATATTGATAGCCACTAACCAAGAAAAAACCTCATCAGATGACAGTCTGATAACATATTTATTGTATAGGATAGTTTTTGTTAGAAAAATGTGCATATTTCAGGTAGAAATCATAGTTTACAATTGCACCCACCATCACAACTCGACTAGAATAAATACAGAGAGCAACGTGTATTACCAATTTACTCATCATAAAACATTTCATAAAAATAGACAAAGCATAGCAATGGAAAGACACAGATCTTGTGAATTCAGACAATATTTCAGATTTTCTAAGCGTTTTACAGCGAAAACACAATAAATCGTTATATTAGCATACCACATGTGCAAGCGTTACCCCAGCATGAATCAAAGGCAAGGGGAGCGATAACGTTATGATCACCAAAATATATTAATTTTTTCACTAACCTTCTCAGAATTCTTCCGATGACACTCCTGTAACATCATATTACAAAATACATATAGAGTTTGTTCGAAAATGTGCATATTTAGCCACAAAAAAACGTGGTTATACAATGAGAATACTAGCAAAACTGCCCTGAAAATGTCGGGCGCTATATTTGAGAGTGATCTAGTCTAATCGATAGCTAATCATAAACTTGACAAAAAAATACAGGGTTGACAGGAATCGAAAGACAAATTAGTTCTTAATGCAATCGCTGACTTACATTTGTAAAATTATCCTTACTGTGCAATACCGGGTCCGCCAAGCGAAGCTACACATAACAAAATGGCGACATATGCGTTTAACATTTTTCAACAGAACAGCGATTTATCATCATAAATAGTTCTTACTGTGAGCTGTTCTTCCATCAGTATCTTGGGCAATGTATCCTTTCTTGGGTCTAATCTTCTTTTGGTCGAAAGCTGTCCTCTTGTCCGTCGAAATGCCCACTAACGTTCGACCGGGACCCCGAAACGTGCCCGGTGCTTCAATGTGCATCACAAAGCAATGCCTCAAAATCGCACTAAACGGATATAAATTGCTATAAAACGGTTTAAATTAACTACCTTATGATGTTTTTAACACCTATAACGAGTAAAAACATGACCGGCGATATATAAGTGGCTAAACCAACGCTTGGAATGAGAGAGAGTCCGACGTCCATCTTGCGTGAGGCGCAGCAGGAAAAGAACGGTACATCCGGTCTTTTCTGTTTTATACTGGCCCTGATTGCGCAATCGACTCCATTCAAATTGTCACCTCTTACTGACATCTAGAGGAAGGCATGGGCAGTGTTTGTATCCTCATAGGATTTACAGGGACTTTAAAACTGACCTGGGACCAGAGGCCAAAATGTCTGAAATCTCACTCCATATCAGGAAAAGTGCTGTAGAATGAGTTCTGTTTCACTCAGAGACATAATTCAAACGGCTATAGAAACTAGAGAGTGTTTTCTATCCAATAATAACTATAATATGCATATTGTACGAGCAAGAATTGAGTATGAGGCAGTTTAATTTGGAGACGATAAATGCTAATGTTGAAACAGTACCCCCTATATTGAGAAAAGGTTTTAACCAGCATGGCTACCACAGAATTCTGCAGCAATAAGCCATCCCATCTTGTTTGCACTTAGTGGGACTGTCATTTGTTTTTCCCCAGGACAATGACCCAAAAAACACCTTCAGGCTGTGTAAGGGCTATTTGGCCAAGAAGGAGAGTGGAGTGCAGCATCAGATGACCTGGCCTCCACAATAACCCAACCTCAACCCAATTGAGATGCTTTGGGATGAGCTGGATTGCAGAGTGAAGGAAAAGCAGCAAACAAGTGCTGAGCATATGTGGGAACTCCTTCAAGACTGTTGGAAAAGCATTGCAGGTGACTTCCTCAAGAAGCTGGTTGACAGAATGCCAAGAGTGTGCATAGCTGTCATCAAGGCAAAGGGTGGCTACTTAGAAGAATCTAAAATATTATATATATTTTTATTTGTAACACTTTTTTGGGTAACTACATGATTCCATGTGTTATATTTTATGTCTTCACTATTATTCTACAATGTAGAAAATAGTACAAATAAAGGAAAACCCTTGAATTAGTAGGTGTGTCAACTTTTGACTGGTACTGTGTGTACACACTACCGTTCAAAAGTTTGGGGTCACTTAGAAATGTCCTGGTTTTTGAAAGAAAAGCTAATGTTTTGTCCATTAAAATAACATCAAATTGAGCAGAAATACAGTGTAGACATTGTTAATGTTGTAAATGACTATTGTTGTTAGGTGGAGTTTGTCCTGTTTATTCCTGACTTCCCAGTTGCAATGCTTGCAGTTAGCCACGGTCACCGATTCCTTACATACCACTCATTGTTGAACTTGTGATCTCCAAATTTTTGTGTAATGTTTATGTCCAATGGCCGATGAGCACCGATACATTTGATCTATATTTTCTCTTCATTATTTCTCTTCGTATGACAAGAATTTAAAAGGATTTGCCAGTAGATTGTCGGCTTGATTCATGATGATGACTGCTAGCTAAGATTGTGAAAGTATAATGTTGACATGATCAGTCCAATCAAAGCAACTGTACATGTAATGTGATTTGACGTCATTTCTGTGGCCATTGACCTTGAGCCTACTTGGAAGGGTACTTGTAATATAACTCTATGGCAAGACCCAAAGGGCTGTAATGTTGGACATCCCAAAGATTTGATATTGGCCGTGGCATTAGGCTGGGCTGCCCAATTAGTCCATTTTTATTTTTATTGGTTACTCAAATTATGGCTCTTCATATCAAGAAAGGGAATTTTCAAGGTGTTTCAGCACTTGGCAATGAATTTAAACTATGTCAACTGGCTGATGATACCACCATATTTTTAAGAGACAGGAATGAGGTTTCTAAAGCAGTTTCCTGTATTGAAGACTTTTCCTTGGTTTCAGGTTTGAAAATTTATATCAATAAGTCAGTCTTATTTCCACTCGAGGATTGTGTTTTACAAGAAGTATATGGTATCCCAATTAAAGATAAGGTTACTTGCAAGGATGAAAAACAAAGGAGGGAATTGAACTTTAACCCCATTATTGAGAAAACAAAGAAGAAATTGAGCCTCTGGTTGATGAGAGATATTTCGTTATACGGTTGGGTTTTATTGTCCAAAGCTGAAGGGTTATCCAGATCGGTTTATGTCTCGTTATCACTTGACTTACCCCCTAAAATTGTAAAGGACTTAGATAAAATTCTTTATAATTTCATTTGGAGGAACAAGCCTCACTATCTACGAAAATATATTCTCACTAATACCCAAGAACAAGGAGGTCTTGAGGTTTTAGTTTTCAATACTCTAAATAATACTTTTTAAAAATGGATTCTGAAGTATGTTAAGAACCAGAACAGTATTTGGAATGTCTTCCCTAAGTATTTATTTGACTCTGTTGGTGGTTTAGAATTTTTGCTTCCATGTAATTTTGATGTTGATAAAATCCCAGTAAAGTTGGCCAAATTCCATAAGCAGGCAATTTTAGCTTGGATGTTAGTCTATAAACACAATTGTTCCCCGTACAGATACTTTTTATGGAACAAAAAAGATATGCGATTTAAAAATAAGTCTCTTTTTTTCATAACTGGTTTGAGAATAAAATTATTTTGGTTGGTCAGTAACTGAATGAGGATGGATATCTACTCTCATATGGGGAATTTCTTGATAAGTTTAAAATTCCAATATCCCCGAAAGAATATGCAATTGTTTTTGATGCGATTCCAAGGGAGGTTGTAATCTCTTTTAAATTCCTCTGTGGTTGATGTAAGTAACATAGATTTACATGCAAATATATTCATTGGCAATATTAACATCAAAGATAAATGTAGTAATAAACAGATTAGGAATATTGTTTGTGAAAGTACAATTCCCTCAGCAAGATTATTTTGGTCAAATATCTATGGTGATATACAATGGCATGGAAAATTGCTAACAAATATTGTATCAGTAACAAAGTAAAGGAAGTTTCATTTAAAATGTTACATAGAATTTATCCTGTGAAACATGTTTTGGAAAGATTCAAGCTGAATATTGAATATAACTGTGATTTCTGTGGAATGGAGAAGGAGAACATTTTGCATTAGTTTTTTGCCTGTATTTATAGTAGAATTTTTTGGATTGACATACAGAATTTTGTTACAAAAAAAAAGGACCGGTTGTACTATTTATTGGTTTTGATATAATGATTTATTTCAGAAATTCTGACATAGATAAAGATGTAGTATATTTAATTCAACTGCTAATAATACTAGGTACATTTCATATTCACAAATGCAAATGGTCTAATTCAAAATCAAACTTTTTTCACTTTATAAATGAGTTTAAACAATATGGCACTACTTTGAGCTAGGCTGAAACACCTGCATTTTGGAACATTTCTTGTTCAAGAAAACAAAAAAGAGATCATGTTTGTATGCAGCTTTATTAACTCAATGAAATATATCTATATTTTTGCCTTGTTTGCAAACTGATATGTGAGATGTATTAATACTAAAATAACATGCAAAACAGGCAATCCCCCCTCAAAAAAAGTTTTATACTTACATATATTTTTATTTTATGATTTATTTACAGTTGAAGTCGAAAGTTTACATACTTATGTTGAAGTCATTAAAACTCGTTTTTCAACCACTCCACAAATTTCTTGTTAACAAACTATAGTTTTGGCAAGTTGGTTAGGACATCTACTTTGTGCATGACACAAGTAATTTTTCCAGCTATTGTTTACAGGCAGATTATTCCACTTATAATTCACTGTATCACAATTCCAGTGGGTCAGAAGTTTAGATACACAAAATTGACTGTGCCTTTAAAATGCTAAGGAAAATTCCAGAAAATGATGTCATTTTTATTTATTTATTTATTTAACCTTTATTTAACCAGGTAGGCAAATTGAGAACACGTTCTCATTTACAATTGCGACCTGGCCAAGATAAAGCAAAGCAGTTCGACACATACAACAACACATAGTTACACATGGAGTAAAACAAACTTATAGTCAATAATACAGATGAAAAAAATAAGTCTATATACAATGTGAGCAAGTGAGGTGAGATAAGGGAGGTGAAGGCAAACAAATATATGTATAAATAAATAAAAATATAAAAAGGCCATGGAGGCGAAGTGAGTACAACACAGCAAGTAAAATAAAAACTAAAAAACACTGGAATGGTTGGTTTGCAGTGGAAGAAAGTGCAAAGTAGAGACAGAAATAATGGGGTGCAAAGGAGCAAAATAAATTAATAAATAAATACAGTAGGTAAAGAGGTAGTTGTTTGGGCTAAATTGTAGATGGGTTATGTACAGGTGCATGGCTTTAAAAGCTTCTGATAGGCTAATTGAATAATTTGAGTCAATTGGAGGTGTACCTGTGGATGTATTTCAAGGCCTACCTTCAAACTCAGTACCTCTTTGCTTGACATCAAGGGAAAATCAAAAGAAATCAGCCAAGACCTCAGAAAGAAATTGTAGACTTCCACAATTCTGGTTCATTCTTGGGAGCAATTTAAAAACGCCTGAAGGTACCACGTTCATCTGTACAAACAATAGTACGCAAGTATAAACACCATGGGACCACCCAGCCGTCATACCACTCAGGAAGGAGACACGTTCTCTCTCCTAGAGAGGAATGTACTTTTGTGAGAAAAGTGCAAATCAATCACAGAACAACAGCAAAGGACCTTGTGAAGATGCTGGAGGAAACAGGTACACAAGTATCTATATCCACAGTAAAAAGAGTCCTATATCGACATAACCTGAAAGGCCGCTCAGCAAGGAAGAAGCCACTGCTCCAAAACCGCCATTAAAAAGCCAGACTACGGTTTGCAATTGCACATGGGGACAAAGATCGTACTTTTTGGAGAAATGTCCTCTGGTCTGATGAAACAAAAATATCATTTTTTGGCCATAATGACTATCGTTATGTTTGAAAGAAAAGGGGGGAGACTTGCAAGCCGAAGAACACCATCCCAACCGTGAAGCACAGGGGTGGCAGCATCATGTTGTGGGGGTGCTTTGCTGCAGGAAAGACTGGTGCACTTCACAAAATAGATGGCATCATGAGGCAGGAAAATTATGTGGATATATTGAAGCATCATCTTAAGACATCAGTCAGGAAGTTAAAGCTTGGTTGCAAATGGGTCTTCCAAATGGACAATGACCCCAAGCATACTTCAAAAGTTGTGGCAAAATGGCTAAGGACAACAAAGTCAAGGTATTGGAGTGGCCATCACAAAGCCCTGACCTCAATGCTATAGAAAATGTGTGGGCAGAACTGAAAAAGCGTGTGTGAGCAAGGAGGCCTACAAACCTGACTCAGTTACACCAGCTCTGTCAGGAGGAATGGGCCAATATTCACCCAACTAATTGTGGGAAGCTTGTGGAAGGCTACCCGAAACATTTGACCTAAGTTAAACAATTTAAAAGCAATGCTACCAATTACTAATTGAGTGTATGTAAACTTCTGACCCACTGGGAATGTGATGAAAGAAATAAAAGCTGAAATAAATAATTCTCTCTACTATTATTCACATTCTTAAAATAAAGTGGTGATTCTAACTGACCTAAGGCAGTTGTGGCTGCTTTGTGTGATGTATTGTTGTCTCTACCTTTTTGCCCTTTGTGCTGTTGTCTGTGCCCAATAATGTTTCTACCATGTTTTGTGCTGCTACCATGTTGTGTTGCTACCATGTCGTTGTTATGTTGTGTTGTTACCATGCTGTGTTGTCATGTATTGCTGCCTTGCTATGTGGTTGTCTTAGGTCTCTCTTTATGTAGTGTTGTGTTGTCTCTGTGTCTGCATATATGTATTACGATACACTTCAACAGTGTTTACCAATCCTGGTCCTGGGACATCAATGGTTGCACATTGTAACTATGCAATAGACTAGAAACATGATTTATCTAGTTAAAGGCTGATTTGTAATTCATATATACAGAAACATAATTTAAAAAACAATACACTACACTTCCTATGCATCATGTAAATACTTTTAAACAGGTTCATCTTAATATCTAACTTGCTTCATCTGCACTGATCTGAGGACACAGGATGTGTAGTATTTCATCAAATGAGAGACTTAATGGGCCTCCCGAGTGGCGCAGCGGTCTAAGGCACTGCATCGCAGTGCTAGAGGCGTCACTACAGACCTGAGTTTGATCCCGGGCTGTGTCACAACCGGCCGTGATCAGGTGTCCCATAGGGCGGTGCACAATTGGCCCAGCGTCGTCCGGGTTAGGGGAGGGTTTCGCTGGGGGGGCTTTACTTGGCTCATCACGCTCTAGCAACTCCTTGTGGCGGGCCAGATGCCTGCAGCCTGACCTCGTCGTCAGTTGACCGGTGTTTCCTCTGAGTTAAGAAGCGAGGTGGCGGGTCATGTTTCAGAGGACGCATAACTTGGCCTTCACCTCCCGAGTCCGTTAGGGGGTTGCAGCGATGAGACAAGATCAAAATTGGGGTGGAAAAAAAACAAGACTTAATTTCAACCAGTAGAGAATGTGAAACGCTTTATTGAAAGAATTTCATTATCCAAGTGTTATAAATACATAATACATGCATTATGAATATTAAATTATAAATACAAGATCAATCTGTACTTCAATTGACATTCAATGCACATCTGGTGTACATTATTAAAACAGAGGAAGAAAGAGGAGGTGGGGGAGAGATGTGAGAGTGTAAAAGAAAGAAAGGGAAAGAGGTAAGAACAGAGGAGCAGCATATGATTAATGAATTACATTGCTACTAAACGTAATATTCTCTCAGTTCATCACAGTTAAATAATAGTGTCTTTAGCGGTGTCTCCTACCGAGCCTTGGGCCCCCAGTTGGCCAGAAGTTTATCTTTAGAGCGGTTGAGGTGGCGATGACAGGACTGGGGGTTGGCACCTCTCTCACATCAAAACATACCTGCAGTTGAAAGACAGATGGAGAGAGAGATGATTAAGAGCATGATTAAGCCTTGTGGGGGTTTTTCTAACACTGTCAGTCATCATAATCATCAGGAGGTGAAATGCAAAACTGACCTTGGATCATTAACTCTGGGACTACTATCTCTATCTGTATTTCAATGTAAAGCATCTCTAATAATGCTTCCTGTAGACAGTTCAGATGTGGGAGGGGTTCACCGACACCGCTGATATAACCTAGAGGATTTAGAGAGATGGGGGAGAGGGAAGACGTGAAGGAGAGAGACTGTTATTGAGAAAATAAGGTAGTTAAAGACACTGTTCAACAGGAATCTGTGTGTGTGCCCTCACCTGGTATCCACACTAAGTGGCTGCAGAGTACTTTATACTGAAAAACATGCACAGACAAACGAGGACAAACAGTATAGCGTTGTTATTTAAATAGAAATAATGAAGTGTCTTACTATTCTCCATGTTTGATCCTCTTGCTTATACACCTGAGCCTGCTTACTGCACAACACAATCCATTAATCAGATTGATACACGAGTGTGTAGTTGTGGGTGATAGGGTGTCTAATTGTTCTAAATGTTTTCAATATGGGTGACTCTTAAAAGAGCCTGTTTTGTTTTTGTACAGACATCACCCTTACCTGAACAGCACCTTCACCTGAGAAGTATTTATATGTATTATGGATCCCTAGTAGCTGCTGCCTTGCCCTACTCTTCCTGGCGTCCAGCAAAATTAAGGCAGTTTATACAGTTTCAAAAACATTACAATACATTCACAGATTTCACAACACACTATGTGCCCTCAGGCCCCTACTCCACCACTACCACATATCTACAGTGTGTGTGTGTGTGTGTGTGTGTGTGTGTGTGTGTGTGTGTGTGTGTGTGTGTGTGTGTGTGTGTGTGTGTGTGTGTGTGTGTGTGTGTGTGTGTGTGTGTGTGTGTGTGTGTGTGTGTGTGTGTGTGTGTGTGTGTGTGTGTGTGTGTGTGTGTGTGTGTGTGTGTGTGTGTGTGTGTGTGTGTGTGTGTGTGTGTGTGTGTGCCTATGTTTGTGTTGCTTCACAGTCCCCGCTGTTCCATAATGTGTTTTTTTAATCTGTTTTTTAAAATCTAATTTTATTGCTTGCATCAGTTACTTGATGTGGAATAGAGTTCCATGTAGCCACGGCTCTATCTAGTACTGTGCGCCTCCCATAGTCTGTTCTGGACTTGTGGACTGTGAAGAGACCTCTTGTGGCATGTCTTGTGGGGTATGCATGGGTGTCTGAGCTGTGTGCCAGTAGTTCAAAAGACAACTCGGTGCATTCAGCATGTCAATACCTCTCTGCTGAACAACCTCATCATAGATTCTTACTAACATACCAACTTAGTTACTTACTAAACTACATTTCATAAACTAGCGTTAGTCATTATAGCTTGGTAAAATGGTGATAAACTTATTAAATTGCATATAAACAGAAAAAAAAGAAACGTCCCTTTTTCAGGACCCTGTCTTTCAAAGATAATTCATAAAAATCCCAAAAGCTTCACAGATCTTCATTGTAAAGGGTTTAAACACTGTTTCCCATGCTTGTTCAATGAACCATAAACAGTTAATGAACATGCACCTGTGGAACAGTCCATAAGACATTGACAGCTTATAGACGGTAGGCAATTAAGGTCACAGTTAGAAAAACTTAGGACACTAAAGAGGCCTTTCTACTGACTCTGAAAAACAAAAGAAAGATACCCAGGGTCCCTGCTCATCTCAGTGAACGTGCCTTAGGCATGTTGCAAGGAGGCATGTAGGCCCCACTGTAGATGTGGCCAGGGTAATTAATTGCAATGTCCGTACTGTGAGACGCCTAAGACAGTGCTACAGGGAGACAGGACAGACGGCTGATCGTCCTCGCAGTTTTTATTTTTTTTATTTTTTTTATTTTACCTTTATTTAACCAGGTAGGCTAGTTGAGAACAAGTTCTCATTTGCAACTGCGACCTGGCCAAGATAAAGCATAGCAGTGTGAACAGACAACAACACAGAGTTACACATGGAGTAAACAATAAACAAGTCAATAACATGGTAGAAAAAAAGAGAATCTATATACAATGTGTGCAAAAGGCATGAGGAGGTAGGCAATAAATCGAATAATTACAATTTAGCAGATTAACACTGGAGTGATAAATCAACAGATGATCATGTGCAAGTAGAGATACTGGTGTGCAAAAGAGCAGAAAAGTAAATAAATAAAAGCAGTATGGGGGTGAGGTAGGTAAATTGGGTGGGCTATATACCGATGGACTATGTACAGCTGCAGCGATCGGTTAGCTGCTCAGATAGCAGATGTTTAAAGTTGTTGAGGGAGATAAAAGTCTCCAACTTCAGAGATTTTTGCAATTCGTTCCAGTCGCAGGCAGCAGTGGCAGACCACGTGTAACAACACCTGCACAGGATCGTTGCATCCGAACATCACACCTGCGGGACAGGTACAGGATGGCAACAACAACTGCCAGAGTTACACCAGGAACGCACAATCCCTCCATCAGTGCTCAGACTGTCCGCAATAGGCTGAGAGAGACTGGACTGAGGGCTTGTAGGCCTGTTGTAAGGCAGGTCCTCACCAGACATCACCGGCAACAACGTCACCTATGGGCACAAACCCACTGTCGCTGGACCAGACAGGACTGGCAAAAAGTGCTCTTTTTGTCTCACCAGGGGTGATGGTCGGATACGCGTTTATCGTCAAAGGAATGAGCGTTACACCGAGGCCTGTACTCTGGAGCGGGATCGATTTGGAGGTGGAGGGTCCGTCATGGTCTGGGGCGGTGTGTCACAGCATCATCGGACTGAGCTTGTTGTCATTGCAGGCAATCTCAATGCTGTGCGTTACAGGGAAGACATCCTCCTCCCTCATGTGGAACCCTTCCTGCAGGCTCATCCTGACATGACACTCCAGCATGACAATACCACCAGCCATACTGCTCATTCTGTGCGTGATTTCCTGCAAGACAGGAATGTCAGTGTTCTGCCATGGCCAGCGAAGAGCCCGGATCTCAATTGAGCATTGAGCACGTCTGGGACCTGTTGGATCAGAGGGTGAGGGCTAGGGCCATTCCCCCCATCTCACAGCAAGAACTGCCAAATCTGGTGCAGTCCATGAGGAGGAGATGTACTGCAGTACTTAATGCAGCTAGTGGCCACACTAGATACTGACTGTTACTTTTGATTTTGACTCCCCCTTTGTTCAGGGACACAGTATTCCATTTCTGTTAGTCACATGTCTGTGGAACTTGTTTAGTTTATGTCTCAGTTGTTGAATCTTGTTATGTTCATACAAATATTTACACATATTAAGATTGCTGAAAATGAACGCAGTTGACAGTGAGAGGACGTTTATTTTTTGCTGACTTTAGCAAACCCACATCACTATTGAAGCAGCAGGGTCGTTGGTACTATGGCTGTTGGTTTTGTTAAGCTAATCCATTTAGATTGAAACAGACACACACTGACACATTCAACTAGAGAAATTAAAATAACACACATATACACACAGAAACGCACGCACACACACACACACAGTCTCCATGTCTATCTCCATGGTGGCAGCTTAAGGACTCCGGCTGTTTAATGAAACCATGAACACGCGCAATCAAGCACTGCCACCGTGCATTGTCGGTAGGGAGCAACCTGAGAGCGGGGCATTAACATTGGGAGGTGCTGTGCGGCAAAGAGCAATCTTCAATCTCATTTCGTCAGGATTGGAGGGATTTATTTTAGACTCGAAGGATGTGCCAGTGCAACTTCAAAATAAATCAAGATAATGCTCTACAGACAACAAGTCAAGATAATGCACTACAGACAGTAAGTCAAGATAATACACTACAGACAGTAAGTCAAGATAATACACTACAGACAGTAAATCAAGATAATGCACTACAGACAACAAGTCAAGATAATGCACTACAGACAACAAGTCAAGATAATGCACTACAGACAGTAAATCAAGATCATGCACTACAGACAGTAAATCAAGATAATGCACTACAGACAGTAAGTCAAGATAATACACTACAGACAACAAGTCAAGATAATACACTACAGACAGTAAATCAAGATAATGCACTACAGACAGTAAGTCAAGATAATACACTACAGACAGTAAGTCAAGATAATACACTACAGACAGTAGATCAAGATAATGCACTACATGCAGTAAGTCAAGATAATGCACTACAGACAACAAGTCAAGATAATGCACTACAGACAGTAAGTCAAGATAATGCACTACAGACAGTAAATCAAGATAATACACTACAGACAGTAAATTGAGATAATGCACTGCAGACAGTAAATCAAGATAATGCACTACATGCAGTAAGTCAAGATAATGCACTACAGACAACAATTCAAGATAATGCACTGCAGACTACAATTCAAGATAATACACTACAGACAACAAGTCAAGATAATGCACTTGGATGGATGTGCTGCTCTCCTCCTTGTCTTCTTTCTCTTCTTTCATTTTCTTCTTCTTTCTCCGCTAAGGTTTATCAGTAGGCCGAGCAAGAGACTCTCAGTCATTCACAATCTACAGACATGGGCAAACACATGCACAATCGCAAAGAAATGTTATCATACTCACAATTTCACAATGTACTATAGCAGTGTTTCTTAATCCTGGTCCTCGGGACCAAAGGGGTACACATTTTAGATATTGCCTTACCACTACACACCTGATTTAAATCATCAAAACAAAAATGACAGATTGTACAACATACTTATACACTCAGTCACACTGTAATAAGACTTCTTCCCTCCCTCTCTCCCTACATCCCTCCCTCTCTCCCTCCCTCTCTCCCTACTTCCCTACCTCCCACAGGATGATAAAGCACAGGTGCCACTACTACACTCCCACAGAAAATCAAAAGCTCTCTAGCTGGCCACACAGACTGCGACTTATGGATAAACCTCCCTCAACACACACACCCTAGAAGACCTGTGGCCATACACAACACTACACACATCGGGTTCAGCCTGGTGGCTACAACACCTGGGGAGGCAGTGGACGAAACAGTGAGAGGAAAACAACAACTAGGCTACTAGGAGAGACAATGTCAATGAATACATTGTAATAGCTTTGTCTGCCAAAGCCTGAAATCACTTTGTAAATAGCTTTGTCTACTCTATCTTCCAAAATGGTACCTCTATAAATTGGTAATTTTGCTGGAGTTTTGTGGGAGCAAAAAGTGTTTACTGGTTTACCCACCTAAAGTAAAAAAGCACTAAGCTAGCTCCCTCTATTTTGATACATGCACGCACAAACAAGCAGACACACACACACCAGGACAACCCATGGCTACTGGGGGCATAATACCCATAAAACCTAGCAGTCAAACAGGGAAATGGTTCTAATCTTCAAAGTAGACATCATGCAAGACTACAAATCCCTGCAAGCTCCTGCACGCCATCTCTTGCTGAAACCTTTGCCTAGCAGGTATTATGTCAATTTAAAACTTGCCCAAGACAGTTCACATAATTGTCCAGTTGAAGAAATGTAGACAATTTATTAATTACTACATTTAGCTAAGATTAGATAGTTAATCCAGAGATTCTTACCTTTGCCTCAATTCGGCAGGCTCATCCAGATCACCATGGCATTTGTAGTTCTTTATGATAGCCACATTAGCAACAAATCTGCAATTCCTTTTTGGTGGGTAAATACATGTTAATATATTGATAAAAGACACCTTGTCCTAGAAAGATTTACATGGTTATCAAAATGTCACTCCAGGGTAAGCCTACACGAAACACAGCCCTCATTTTAAGTGTTTCCAAAAATCCCCTATTGGAAAAATGAATGGTGGGAAAATGATTGGAACCATTTCCCTGTTAACTGCAAGGTTTTATGGGTATTATGACTTATACTGTGGTACTCTATTAGCCACTGGGGTACAATACATAGGGGCTAGCTGGCTGAGTGACTACCCGATAGCTTGCCATTAGCATCCGAGGCCATCAGCTCCTGTGTCATTGAATTGGAGTTGAGCAGTAAAAAGCGATGGGGGATTTGAACTTGATTTAACGGGATCTGGAGAGGAACATCATGTGTGGCTGTGGCTGGTCAGCTATGCCAAGCTTCATACCTACTGTATATTAGACCTATCCCTACACTCTTAGAAATAAAGAATCTGGCTAGAACCAAAAAGGGTTCTATGATTGGTTCATATATGGCACCCCTTAAGGTTTTATATAGAACCGAAATTGGTTCAATATTAAACCATATATGGAACCCAAGTGTTCTATACTGCACAAATATATGAGCGCAACATACAACAATTTCAATGATTTTACTGAGTTAATCAAATCAAATGTACTTATAAAGCCCTCTTTACATCAGCAGATGTCACAAAGTGCTTATACAGAAACCCAGCCTAAAACACCAAACAGCAAGTAATACAGATGTAGAAGCAAGATGGCTAGGCAACACCCCTAGAAAGGCAGGAACTGAGGAAGAAACCTAGAGAGGAACCAGGCTCTTAGGGGTGGCCAGTCCTCTTTTGGTTGTGCCGGATGGAGATTATGAGGGTACATGGCCATTATGGCCAGATTGTTCTTCAAGATGTTCAAATGTTCATTGATGACCATCAGGGTCAAATAATAATCACAGGGGTTGTAGAGGGTGCAACAAGTACCTCAGGAGTAAATGTCAGTTGGCTTTTCATAACCAAGCATTCAGAGGTCGAGACAGCAGGTGCGGTAGAGAGAGAGAGAGAGAGAGAGAGCGAGAGAACGAGAGAATGAGAGAGAGCGAGAGAGCAAGAGAGAGGGAGAGTCAAAAACAGCAGATCCGGGACAAGGTAACATGTCTGGTGAACAGGTCAGGGTTCCATAGCCGCAGGCAGAACTGTTGAAACTGGAGCAGCAGCACGGCCAGGTGGACTGGGGACAGCAAGGAGTCATCATGCCAGGTAGTCCTGAGGCATGGTCCTAGGGCTCAGGTCCTCCGAGAGAGAGAAAGAAAGAGAGAAAGAAAGAGAGAAAGAGAGAATTAGAGAGAGCATGCTTAAATTTACACAGGACACCGAATAAGACAGGAGAAGTACTCCAGATATAACAAACTGACCCTAGCCCCCCGACACATAAACTACTGTAGCATAAATACTGGAGGCTGAGACAGGAAGGGTCAGGAGACACTGTGGCCCCATCCGATGATACCCCCGGACAGGGCCAAACAGGAAGGATATAACCCCACCCACTTTGCCAAAGCACAGCCCCCACACCACTAGAGGGATATCTTCAACCACCAACTTACCATCCTGAGACAAGGCCGAGTATAGCCCACAAAGATCTCCGCCACGGCACAACCCAAGGGGGGGCGCCAACCCAGACAGGAAGATCACGTCAGTGACTCAACCCACTCAAGGGCGGTTCGTTGCTCCAGAGCCTTTCCGTTCACCTTCACACTCCTGGGCCAGACTACACTCAATCATATGACCCACTGAAGAGATGAGTCTTCAGTAAAGACTTAAAGGTTGAGACCGATTCTGCGTCTCTCACATGGGTAGGCAGACCATTCCATAAAAATGGAGATCTATAGGAGAAAGCCCTGCCTCCAGCTGTTTGCTTAGAAATTCTAGGGACAATTAGGAGGCCTGCGTCTTGTGACCGTAGCATACGTGTAGGTATGTACGGCAGGACCAAATCGGAAAGATAGGTAGGAGCAAGCCCATGTAATGCTTTGTAGGTTAGCAGTAAAACCTTGAAATCAGCCCTTGCCTTAACAGGAAGCCACTGTAGGGAGGCTAGCACTGGAGTAATATGATCAAATTCTTTGGTTCTAGTCAGGATTCTAGCAGCTGTATTTAGCACTAACTGAAGTTTATTTTGTGCTTTATCCGGGTAGCCGGAAAGTAGAGCATTGCAGTGGTCTAACCTAGAAGTAACAAAAGCATGGATACATTTTTCTGCATCATTTTTGGACAGAAAGTTTCTGATTTTTGCAATATTACGTAGATGGAAAAATGCTGTCTTTGAAACAGTCTTGATATGTTCGTCAAAAGAGAGATCAGGGTCCAGAGTAACGCCGAGGTTCTTCACAGTTTTATTTGAGACGACTTTACAACCATCAAGATTAATTGTCAGATTCAACAGAAGATCTCTTTGTTTCTTGGGACCTAGAACAAGCATCTCTGTTTTGTCCGAGTTTAAAAGTAGAACGTTTGTAGCCGTCCACTTCCTTATGTCTGAAACACAGGCTTCTAGCGAGGGCAATTTTGGGGATTCACCATGTTTCATTGAAATGTACAGCTGTGTGTCATCCGCAAAGCAGTGAAAGTTAACATTATGTTTTCGAATGACATCCCCAAGAGGTCAAATATATAGTGAAAACAATAGTGGTCGTAAAACGGAACCTTGAGGAACACCGAAATTTACAGTTGATTTGTCAGAGGACAAACCATTCACAGAGACAAACTGATATCTTTCCGACAGATAAGATCTAAACCAGGCCAGAACTTGTCCGTGTAGACCAATTTGGTTTTCCAATCTCTCCAAAAGAATGTGGTGATCAATGGTATCAAAGGCAGCACTAAGGTCTAGGAGCACGAGGACAGATGCAGAGCCTCGGTCTGACGCCATTAAAAGGTAATTTACCACCTTCACAAGTGCAGTCTGAGTGCTATGATGGGGTCTAAAACCAGACTTAAGCATTTCGTATACATTGTTTGTCTTCAGGAAGGCAGTGAGTTCCTGAACAGCTTTTTCCCAAAAAATTGAGAAGAATGGAAGATTCGATATAGGCCGATAGTTTTTTATATTTTCTGGGTCAAGGTTTGGCTTTTTCAAGAGAGGCTTTATTACTGCCACTTTTAGTGAGTTTGGTACACATCCGGTGGATAGAGAGCCATTTATTATGTTCAACATAGGAGGGCCAAGCACAGGAAGCAGCTCTTTCAGTAGTTTATTTGGAATCGGGTCCAGTATGGAGCTTGAAGGTTTAGAGGCCATGATTATTTTCATCATTGTGTCAAGAGATATTGTAATAAAACACTTAAGTGTCTCTCTTGATCCTAGGTCCTGGCAGAGTTGTGCAGACTCAGGACAACTAAGCTTTGGAGGAATACGCAGATTTAAAGAGGAGTCCGTAATTTGCTTTCTAATGATCATGATCTTTTCCTCAAAGAAGTTCATGAATTTATTACTGCTGAAGTGAAAGCCATCCTCACTTGGGGAATGCTGCTTTTTAGTTAGCTTTGCGACAGTATCAAAAATAAATTTTGGATTGTTCTTTTTTCCTCAATTAAGTTGGAAAAATAGGATGTTCGTGCAACAGTGAGGGCTCTTCGATACTGCACGGTACTGTCTTCCAGTTTGGTGTGGCGCCATTTCCGTTCCAGTTTTCTGGAAGCTTGCTTCAGAGCTTTCTGTATACCAGGGAGCTAGTTTCTTATGACAAATGTTTTTAGTTTTTAGGGGTGCAACTGCTTCTAGGGTATAGCGCAAGGTAAAATTGAGTTCCTCAGTTAGGTGGTTAACTGATTTTTGTCCTCTGACGTCCTTGGGTAGGCAGAGGGAGTCTGGAAGGGCATCAAGGAATCTTTGTGTTGTCTGAGAATTTATAGCACGACTTTTGATGCTCCTTGGTTGGGGTCTGAGCAGATTATTTGTTGCGATTGCAAACGTAATAAAATGGTGTTCCGATAGTCCAGGATTATGAGGAAAAATATTAAGATCCACAACATTTATTCCATGGGACAAAACTAGGTCCAGAGTATGACTGTGACAGTGAGTAGGTCCAGAGACATGTTGGACAAAACCCACTGAGTCGACGATGGCTCCGAAAGCCTTTTGGAGTGGGTCTGTGGACTTTTCCATATGAATATTAAAATCACCAAAAATTTGAATATTATCTGCTATGACTACAAGTCAGGTTTGTAGGCCTCCTTGCTCGCACATACTTTTTCAGTTCTACCCACAAATTTTCTATAGGATTGAGGTCAGGGCTTTGTGATGACCAGTCCAATACCTTGACTTTGTTGTCCTTAAGCCATTTTGCAACAACTTTGGAAGTATGATTGGGGTCATTGTCCATTTGGAAGACCCATTTGCGACCAAGCTTTAACTTCCTGACTGATGTGTTGAGATGTTGCTTCAATATATCCACATAATTTTCCTACCTCATGATGCCATCTATTTGTGATGTGCACCAGTCCCTCCTGCAGCAAAGCACCCCCAAAACATGAATCTGCCAGCCCCGTGCTTCACAGTTGGGATGGTGTTCTTCGGCTTGCAAGTCTCCCCCTTTTTCCTCCAAACATAAGAATGGTCATTATGGCCAAACAGTTCTATTTTTGTTTCATCAGACCAGAGGACATTTGTCGAAAACGTACGATCTTTGTCCCCATGTGCAGTTGCAAACCGTAGTCTGGCTTTTTTTAATGGCAATTTTGGAGCAGTGGCTTCTTCCTTGCTGAGCGGCCTTTCAGGTTATGTCGATATAGGACTCTTTTTACTGTGGATATAGATACTTTTGTACCTGTTTCCTCCAGTATCTTCACAAGGTTCTTTGCTGTTGTTCTGGGATTGATTTGCACTTTTTGCACCAACTACGTCCATCTCTAGGAGACAGAACGCCTCTTTTTCCTGAGTGGTATGACGGCTGCGTGGTCCCATGGTGTTTATACTTGCGTACTATTGTTTGTACAGATGAACGTGGTACCTTCAGGCATTTGGAAATT
>NC_092097.1:44753743-44756243 GCF_045679555.1 Salvelinus alpinus
CAGCGCACGTAAAAATCGTCTGTCCTCGGTTGCAACCCTCACTACCGAGTTCCAAACTGCCTATAGAAGCAAGGTCAGCACAAGAACTGTTCGTCAGGAACTTCATGAAATGGGTTTCCATGGCCGAGCAGCCGCACACAAGCCTAAGATCACCATGCGCAATGCTACGCGTCGGCTGGAGTGGTGTAAAGATCGCTGCCATTGGGCTCTGGAGCAGTGGAATTTTCCAAGCTGTTTAAAGGCACAGTCAACTTAGTGTATGTAAACTTCTGACCCACTGGAATTGTGATACAGTGAATTATAAGTGAATTAATCTGTCTGTAAACAATTGTTGGAAAAATGACTTGTGTCATGCACAAAGTAGATGTCCTAACCGACTTGCCAAAACTATAGTTTGTTAACAAGAAATTTGTGGAGTGGTTGAAAAACGAGTTTTAATGACTCCAACCTGTGTATGTAAACTTCTGACTTCAACTGTATAATGAATATTGATAATCAGTGACTTTTGACTACCTAAAATCGGTATCATATCGGAACCAAAAATCCCAGATAGTTAGTTCAGCGTAAAGATATTTTTTAAAGGACTATCCAAATAAAGTGTAACCATAAATAGTTCTCCACTCTGTCCCCCATCCAAGCACTATACCAGGCAGCCTGTGATGTGTCAGTGTCTTCTTATATTTCACTCTTCCTTGCCTTCCTTTCAATACAGACCTGCTATTTCTTTCTCCTCTGACCTTGATATACTGTATTCCAAATGCCACTGATTACAACTATTGAAATTATAAAAATAACTTTCACTGTGTTTTTTCCCCAGTAATAATATTGTCCTCTGTTCCTCCACTCAATCACTTACTATCCTCTTCCAGAAATGACTGGACACAAGGCAACTGCCACCAGCAATGAAGATGGCCCAACTCCAGCATGTTGCCATGCTGAAAATGAAGACAATTTGGTGTAAAGCTGAATGGGAGTCGACCTTAAACACCCCAAGGGCCTGGGAGGCTGCACCATAGCTCAGCTAGCACACTGTAACACTGCTGAGCCATTAAAGTAAATGAGAACAGGAGACAGACACGCCTGTCTAAGGCGTGATGACAATGTCTTGGTGGGTATTGGAGCAGATCGAAGCTAATGCACACTAATGTGACAAAGTGGGCAGCAGAAGAGGTTTTAATCAGGAAGGTGGGAGGGATGGAGGGATGGAAGTGTAGGAGAAGAGATTGATGAAAAGGGACAGAGGCAAGAAGGTCCAAGAAATAGTGGATCAGAGCTGGAGAACAAGTTGGGAGGGGAGAGAGAGAGAGAAAGAGAGATTATATGCAATATTACATATTTCTGAACTATTCAAACTTTGTGTAAAGCCACAAACTTTGACAACACAAAATGGCTTCCAAGTTACCTTGTAATTCAACAGGTAACTTCAGGAACAGCATATGATTATTCTGTGTACTTCAACTTAGGGTATAGGGACATAGAAATCACTCTTATCTTCAAACCTCTCCCTTCAATCTTCTCTCCCATTATGATACTGTGAGTCAGTCAGTGAGTGGTTGGAATGAGAATCTCTACTTCTTCTCCCGCGGGGATCATGTGGGCTCCAAGCCGATTCCCATTGGGCTTTCAGCGCCAATACTCCTCTGCTCACTCGTTCCCTCTTTCACTCGTTCCCTCTTTCCATGAGGTGAGACAGGGTCAGAGACAAAGATTTGATCTTTGATTAGGGTTGAGGCCTCTCTTTCTTTCTACCTTTCCTTTACTCTCTTTTTTAAAAACTTGATTTATTTGTCTCTCTGGTTCAAGGTTACGTCAGAATGAATCTGAAATAAACGAGCGGCTTGTGTTATGCACAAAAAAATAAAGCTACTTCTGCTTCAAAACACTCGGTTACGCACACGCACACAAACACACACACAAACACACACCCCACAGCCTTTTCACAAATAGATCTACTCCCATATTAATATCCAGAATGGGTCTTTTGATACAAGCTAAAAGAGACTGATTGCCCTTTTTGTGTTCTTTACTTTGCTATTATCATCAGTTTAAACAGCCAAATGCTTTCCTTTATTGTTATCATCAGTTTAAACAGCCAAATGCTTTCCTTTATTGTTATCATCAGTTTAAACAGCCAAATGCTGCTATTGTTGTTTGGCTTCTTATGTCTGTTCCTGGAACAAAATCAGGGATTTTCAATCCCAATAACAAGGTCCAAATTGCTTGATTCAATATTTGGTTTTGATGGAGAGACTGGAGATGTGAGCACTTTGAGGATGAATGCAGTGTTTAAATGCTTTCTGAATGGCATTGACTGAGAAAATAATGGATTTCAAAAGAGCCGAGTGCCAAAACTGATTTCACCATGTTAATAAAAGTGTAATCTCACTATCAGAATGCTCAAAAACACAGCACACAGTTGGAGACTTCAAAGCGGCACATCACAAATGTATGAAATTATGCAAATCCATTTGAAGCATGATGATAAAGCAGCTTATTTGTT
>NC_092097.1:44761243-44773743 GCF_045679555.1 Salvelinus alpinus
CATACATTCATGACCATATTATGAATCCTACTCAATCCTCAAGCTCATATACAACTTGAGAAAGTTTGGTTTATGGCTGACAGCTTCTACTGAGACACACGCAATGTGTCAGATTTATGCAGGGTTGAATTGCTTTCATGCTCACTGCAATCACAAGCAATATATTACTGTGTATGGCATCATCAGAAGTGCTATTTGATTGTACTGTATTTGGCCCTCTAAAAAGGCTATATTCACATTACATACATGTAGGCAACCTGTTGTCTGCCCTACACAGACCCATGTCCAATATATACACTATATTTCTACCTCCGGTCTTGCACATCAACAGGTTGCGGCCATTTTGTCCAACAACCCTTTAGAGAAGGACAAAACAGTAGCCGCAGGCTAGCGCCGCACAGATAAGAAACGTTACATTTTTCTTTAGAATACACTGTGTTGGCAGCCAAAGGGGAGCTTTCTAATATGATGCCCGTGTTAATAAAATAATCTGCTGCAGCTACCTTTTGAGTGAAATTACAGGTGAGGTCTTATTAGAAAAACATTAGCTGTGCTACTTTGTTCGTTTTGGAGGGGGGAAAACACATTCCAATTGCTCCTGCCATCATGCTTGTCATCTGTAAGCATAGCACGGAGAGAAAATTAAGCTCTATTTGTTAAAGTTTCAGATAAACCGCAGATTCTGAGAAAAATTATGAAGAAAGCACAAGTTGTGAGCTGTTGCAGAGCGTAAAGAAAGAGAAGAGAAGAAGAAAGGGAGGAGATCATAGCATTTTATCATTCTCTGTGCATGAGAGGAGAGAGCAGGGTTATTAATGTGTGCTGACATGGACTTGAGGTCTTCAAAAACACCACCGTGGATGTAGTTCTTTGATTTTTATGCAGAGTGAGTGTAGAGCCAAACCCACAGTGGCTTAGAGCTTGCAGGTGTTGTGGCTGAGTTTGAATCAAAACAGACATTTCCATAACACTTGTTGAAAGTTTTCTGAGCACATTTTTTTGTTGTTGGACATAAAAGACTGTAAAAACACCAGCAAATCAGCAGTGATTTTAATTTAGGAAATCTGGTCCAAAGTATTCACACGCATAATAGAGATATATATGTGATCGTATACAAATGTAAGCAAGGTTGGAAATGATTATGTTTTAGTCTGTTTGGGCTTCTTGCAGTCAGTTTGCAGTGTACAAATGATTTGTAACTATGTTCTAGTCCTCTGACCATCCACTCAAGAAAAAAATTGTCCTAAGGATCAAGTCGATGATCCCTGCCCTATCGTATCCATCTAAAACTTTATAATGGAGCCAATAGAATAGTCCCAAATGGGAAAACTAAGAATTTGACCTAGGTCTGATGTCATGACGTTACATAGACATTGCAGTCCACTACACCACATGACATTGTGACAGGAAGTTGAGTTGGGAGGAAATTAATCGAACCATATCACATTGACTAGAAATGAACAGAACTGAATTGAACTGAAAGGAATTGTATTAACAAGCACTCAAATTGATTGAGATCCGGTTTGAGGTCCATTACAGTCACATACAGCTCTGTTTAGACTAGTTTTCCTGGTCCATTTCTGTGTTGAGCTTTAAAAAGGGAGTGCATTTTACCAGTCACAGTGTGCTGCTCATTATTTTTCAGTGCTCCTGCAGCAGTACGTGGGCACTGGCATGTGTACACACACATGCATGCACGTGAGCACGCACACACACACACACACACACACACACACACACACACACACACACACACACACACACACACACACACACACACACACACACACACACACACACACACACACACACACACACACACACACACACACACACACACACACACACACACACACACACATATGTACGCACATGCGCACACTCTTTCTCTCTCTCATACAGACACAAACACACTTTGTATTCAGTCAGCTTGCAGTCATCATGTTCTGTCACAATTTGGCCAGTGTTTTATTGTCCTGTGATCTCACTGCCGTTTCACACTACATTGACCACACAGTAATTATTCAATTTACTGATGCAGGGAGAGCAGAGGACCTCCGCAAGCACCCTACTGTTAACTATCTGTGTGCGTGTGTGCGTGTGTGTTTGTATTGCGTTCTCAGTCTCTGATTCACTCTCTCTCCCTGGCCCTCACTCTCCCTGGCCCTCTCTCTCCCTGGCCCTCTCTCTCTTTGTTTGTCTTGTTCTTCCTTTCTATCTCTCTTTTCTGTTCTGGTCTCTTTATTGCTTCCCCTGTTTCTCTTTTCATTTCACTCCCTCCCTCCATCCTTCTCTCTCTCTTTCCCCCTCTCTCTCTATGTCTTCTCATCTGGCATGCTCTCATCCCTCTCTCTTTTTGTCTCTCTATTCCTCTATATTAGGTGAAGGCTTGGTATTGACACGTTATTTCTGCTACTCTTGCCCATCCTCTTCATCATGACTGAAACATGTTAGTGGATGGTGGTACACTTTGCCTGGGGGTGTCAATGTTAAACCGTGCTCACACAATCTTAGTTTCTATCACAGTTTCTATGCCAGTGCCACTGTGTATCTTCACTTTGCACAGTTGTTTGCATTTGTACACACACGTGCATGTGTGTGTGGCCCCAAATTCGTGGTGTGTTTTGTTCACCTTTAACTGTCACACTACCCAACAAATTAGACTATTATGGTGTTTCTCTCCTTCCAAAGCCAGAGGAAGACTGTTGATCACCGCTAGGGACAGGGCCTGTCCAGTCTTGACCAAGTGGACAGACGTCATCAGTACAGAGTGAAGGGACGGTTTCACCATCTGAAACCCTCAAATAGTATTTTCTCCCTTCATTAATGAAGTCTCGCAAGTCCTACTCTCAGTCATGCTTCAATGACCATGTCTCCCTATTGGTGAGAGATGTGTCAAACCGTGGGTGTCTCGCATTGAAAAGTTATCAGTGGGATTGTGAGAGATATGACCCAGTTCGTATCTAGTGCCAGGATGTCACCTGTTTTAATGAAACGCCTTATCCGGCCATATCATTCAATCCCTTGACTTGGAAAAACATGTTGAGTGAACTCTGTGACTCAATCAAGCTTACAGACTGTATCCCATTCTCCTATATCTCATTATCCCCCCCTAATCTGACCAAACAAGGTGTGAAGGTATTCTGGGGGCGCTGTATCTTTTCAATCAGTTTACATGTTTTTGGATCGATTCCTTTTTAAAGGCAGATGTCGGCTACACGGTATCACTGATGACATCTAGCATGACATGCACTGCCCCAATGTGGTTGCAATGCTGTAATAAGCAAGCCATAACACTTGTCATAATATGATGATGTGCTAAGGACTTTTTTTATTTACAATTTACAATAAAACACTTGGTGGACAATTTTGAAAACCATATCACAAGCTGGTATTGGGATCACACCAGCACACCATCACATTACTTATGACCACAATTTTACTTTAAGTTAATCAACCAAAGAAATGTTTGAAAACTAATCAAATGTAGTGACATGTACTTTCCATAAAAAACATCAGAAAATGAAGCTAAATCAACAATTAACAATTTGACAAACCACGACAGGAACATGCCAAGTGAAATGAGTGTGCTCGAATGATGTCCAATTAAAAATGTAAATTCATTAAACACTTACTAATTACACACATATTAAATTATAGGCCAGTCCTCCAGGGAGGATTCTATTCAAGGAACTGAAACAGCTCATCAGAGATAAATATATTTGTTTCATTGTATATTTAACATGGCAGGAAAATATAAATCGAGAAAAGTATTAGCATCCTCCTAGGCTACTACTACATCGCATAGAAATGTGGCGTTGAGAAGAGATGTAATTTACGGGGAGACTAAGTATAGGAGGAGTGGGTGAGTGTGGGTGGAAAAATGGGTGAGGGGCTGAGACGTACTGTATGGTGTTGTATGGAACTTATAAAGGAAAATGTGATTAAAAAAGCCTAAAGAAATCACAGAGGAGACAAACAAGCTGAATGAGTTACGTGAGAATAAGTCCACACCTACCTAGAAACAAAGAGAAAATATTTCTGGTTATTCTGATTCACTCTCGTTTCAAGAGATATCATTCATAGGGCTGAGAAAGGGTAGTGGAGCAGCCTAAATTGGCAGAATCTAGATACTACCAGCATGGTGGCAATCACTGGCAGAATAAAAGTGACCTGGTCTTCCAACAGTGGTCTTTTAAAAGCACCGCCCAAAGGAAAAACTTTTCCTTCTAATCCCCATCGCTTTTCTAAATAAGGATTACAGCCATTTTTCACTTTAGATTGGGCAACCAAAGGCTACTTCTTATCTACTATGTTAAAGACCATTGGTAGCCAATTTATCACCAAGGTAACCTAGAGAGTCACTATTTTTGTTGAAATGGGCGCCAATATTTCATAAACCTGAGGTGAAATAAGAATGATATACGCATATGTTGCTATGGTACTACATAATGAACAGCAGGAATTAACCCACTTATCATTCTCTAGACGTCTATTCTTCTTGAGGTGTGACTGACTAACAGCAATGATAAACCGGCTAAACAGTAAAAGTATTGGATGGTTAGCTAATGGATGGTTAGCTGACACCCATTTAGACAGTTCTCAAGTTCTAGTTCTACTGTATGTGGTCCTCTTAGTAGTGACAATAGGTTAAGAAACACTTAAATATCCTAGGCTACTTACTTGATATGGGCCTGGGCTTTGTTGGCTGCCTCGCTGTACTGCTCAGTCGTCTGCTGGTAGTAGTCAAAATGCAGAAAGACAGAGATAAAGGACCAGTCTAGTTATACCAATTAGCTGGAAACATCTTGTACATCTTAGTATCATGTTTGGATTATATGACAGTTTTTTTGCTTCATTTCAAGCTCTGATATGCCAGCCTAGTTAAACACCACTGAAATGTCAAATTCATAAACAGGGGAACTTTTGACCTAACAGTATCCGTAACAAACCTGATCATTGACATTCTACTGGAACTTCATTAAAGGGTCAGTGCAGTTAAAAAAAATTGATTTTCAAATGTTTTATGACATTTCCACACTATGAGGACGAAATAACACAAAATTATGATAATGCCCTTTTGTGTAAGAGCTGTTTGAAAAAAAGTCCTGGAATTTCAGCCTGTTCAGGTGAGATGGAACTTTTGGCCCACATCATTACATCACAATGTGATCTGATTATAATACACCAATGACTGTTCATCTGGGTAAGAGGGTGGGCTCTAGACCATCCTATCAGCCAATCAGGGCTGTGTATGTAAATATCTTCAAATTTGTTTCCTAACTCCCACACGATCAAACTGAGCATTTCAATGGCTCAGGGAAATAAATGATTCAAAATATGTTTTGCAGTCATTTTCATTAATGCGGTGGCATTTAAACAGCAATTACATCATAAAAAGGGACTAGAACCTAGAGGGTATGGTCATATGCCCTCTATCCTGTTCTAATCAGTGGTCATAATACACTAGTACACTAGTACACTGCAGACTAGAAAAACACATACAACGTGAAGCACTTGCTTCGATTGACACTCAAACTGGGTATTGTCAAAAGTCCAAAGTTTTGTAACTCTGAATCGGAACCATTTCACCTTCGAGGTGAACGTTCAGTGTAACTTTGTGTAACGTACAGTGCCTTCAGAAAGTATTCAAACCCTTGACTTTCCACATTTTGTTATGTTACAAGGGATTATAATTTATTTAATTGTCATTTTTGTCAACAATCTACACACAAAAAATGTCAAAGTGGAAGATAAATTTAAACATTTGTTTTTATTAATAGAAAATAGAACACGAATATATTTTGATTAGATAAATATTCAACACCCTGAGTCAATGCATGTTAGAATCACCTTTAGCAGTGATTACAGCTGTGAGTCTTTCTGGGTGAGTCTTTAAGGGCTTTGCAAACCTGGATTGTACAATGTTTGCCATTATTCTTTTTTAAATTCTTCATGCATTGTCAAGTTGGTCATTGATCATTTTCAAGTCTTGCCACATATTTTGAAGCCAATTTAATTCAAAACTGTAACTGGGCCACTCAAGAACATTCAATGTCATCTTGGTAAGAAACTCCAGTGTACATTTGGCCTAATGTTTTACATGCTGACCAAACCGGACACGCGTTGATTTTGTTCACCCACACCAGAAGCAATCAGGACAGGCAGGTTGAAATATCAAAACAAACTCTGAACCAGTTATATTCATTTGGGGACAGGTCAAAAAGCATTAAACATCTATGGCAATTTAGCTAACTAGCTTGCTGTTGCTAGCTAATTTGTCCTGGTATATAAACATTGGGTTGTTATTTTACCTGAAATGCACAAGGTTCTCAACTCCGACAATTAAAACAATCCACAGATAAAACGGTAAACCAAATTTGTTTCTCATCATCTCTTATCCTTCCTTAAGGCTTCTTTTTCTTCTTTGGACTTTATATGACGGTTGGCAACCAACTTTACAGCATTACTACAACCTACCGGAGTGTGGACCTAAGTTCATCTTTCAATCACCCAGGTGGGTATATGCTCCTAAAAAACAATGAGGAGATGGGAGAGGCAGGACTTGCAGCGCGTTGAGCGTCACAAATAGAACCTATTTCTATTTTAGTACCTGGCTGATGCCCGCGAGCAGTGTGGTTGCAATGATTGAATAACATGGATGTGTAAATGTATTTTACAACACTCGCGCACACGACCTGTCCGGTTTGGTCAGCATGTTAGGTTACTCTCCTGTTGAAAGGAGGATTTGTCTTCCAATGTCAGCAGACTGAACCAGGTTTTCCTGTAGGACTTTCCCTGTGCTTAGCTATATTCCTTTTCTAGCCTAAAAAACTCCCTAGTCCTTAAAGATTACAAGCATACAGTATCCATAACATAAAGCAAGCCACCACCATGCTTGAAAATATGAAGAGCGGTACTCAGTGATGTGTTTGCCCCAAACTATCAAGGCGAGACCCGAATGCAGAGACAGGAGGCAGATGGTTGGAGTCTTACAATGTTTATTGAAAGAGTCCAGGAGGTACAGACAGGCTCATAGGCTCATAGGCTCTCTCTCTCTCTCTCTCTCTCTCTCTCTCTCTCTCTCTCTCTCTCTCTCTCTCTCTCTCTCTCTCTCTCTCTCTCTCTCCTCTCTCTCTCTCTCTCTCTCTCTCTCTCTCTCTCTCTCTCTCTCTCCTCTCTCTCTCTCTCTCTCTCTCTCTCTCTCTCTCTCTCTCTCTCTCTCTCTCTCTCTCTCTCTCTCTCTCTCTCTCTCTCTCTCTCTCTCTCTCTCTCTCTCTCTCTCTCTCTATCCATGGTCCCAACTCCTTATGCTTATTCATTAATAATCGATGACATCCTCAAAGGAGGGAGAGAAAGGGAAGAGGATAATTTAAGTAAGTGAAAAGAAAAAAGATGGGCTCAAACATGAACATCCTCTACAATCCCATCCACCTATTCCCATAGTCATTTTCATATTATTCCAAACACTCTAATAATGGATTGGATTCATATGGCACCTTTCTAGGAGCTCAATGGAGTTTTATGGGGGGAAACTCATCATATCCCCTACCAATGGAAGGGTTACTCTTATTCCTGTTTCTTATATTCAGGATAACGTGTTATCTATAAAGTAATCCCTCCTAACATCAGTCACTAAGATAAAACAATGTCTCTCTTTATATATACAGTGTCACACCCTGATCTGGGTCACCTGTCCTTGTGATTGTCTCCACCCCCTCCAGGTGTCGCTTATTATCCCCGGTGTATATATCCCTGTGTTTCCTGTCTCTCTGTGCCAGTTCATCTTGTTTGCCAATTCAACCAGGGGTTTTCCTTGCTCCTATTTTTCCCAGTCTCTGTTTGTTCTAGTCCTCCTGGTTTCAACCCTTGCCTGTCCTGACTCCGAACCCACCTGCCTGACCACTCTGCCTGTTCTGACTACCAGCCTGCCTATCCCCTTGTACTGTTTGGACTCTGACCTGGTTTATGAACTCTCGCCTGTCCCCGACCTGCCTTTGCCTACCCCCTTTGTTATAATAAATATCAGAGCTCTACCATCTGCTTCCTGTGTCTGCATTTGGGTCTCACCTTGTGTACAGTGCTTTGGGAAAGTATTTAGACCCCTTGACTTTACAGCCTTATTCTAAAATTCATTTCGTTTTTTTCCCCTCATCATTCTACACACAATACCCCATAATGACAAAGAAAAAACAGGTTTTGAGAACGTTTTGCTCTATTACATTTACATAAGAATTCAGACCCTTTACTCAGTACTTTGTTGGAGCACCTTTGGCAGCGATTACAGCAGCCATTCTTCTCTGCAGATCCTCTCAAGCTCTGTCAGGTTGGATGGGGAGTGTTGCTGCACAGCTATTTTCAGGTCTCTCCAGAGATGTTCGATTGGATTCAAGTACGGACTCTGGCTGGGCCACTTAAAAACATTCAGACACTTGTCCCGAAGCTACTAATGCGTTGTCTTGGCTGTGTGCTTAGGGTCGTTGTCCTGTTGGAATGAGAACTTTCACCCCAGTCTACCGTCCTGAGCACTCTGGAGCAGGTTTTCATCAAGTGTCTCTCTGTTCTTTTCTCCGTTCATCTTTTCCTTGATCCTGACCAATCTCCCAGTCCCTGCCCCTGAAAAACATCCCCACAACATGGTGCTGCCACCACCATGCTTCACCGTAGGGATTGTGCCAGGTTTCCTCCAGACGCGACGCTTGGCATTCAGGCCAAAGAGTACAAGTTTGGTTTCATAAGAGTCTTTAGGTGCCTTTTGGCAAACTCCAAGCGGGCTGTCATGTGCCTTTTACTGAGGAGTGGCTTTCATCTGGCCACTCTACCATAAAGACCTGATTGGTGGAGTGCTGCAGAGGTGGCTGTCCTTCCGGACGTTTCTACCATCTCCACAGAGGAAATCTAGAGCTCTGTCAGAGTGACTGTCGGGTTCTTGGTCACCTCTCTGACCAAGGCCCTTCTCCCATGATTGCTCAGTTTGGTCGGACGGCCAGCTCTAGAAAGAGTCTTGGTGGTTCCAAACTTCTTCCATTTAAGAATGATGGAGGCCACTGTGTTCTTTGGGACCTTAAATGCTGCAGAATTTCTTTGGTTCCCTTTCCCAGATCTGTGCCTCAACACAATCCTGTCTCGGAGCTCTACGGACAATTCCTTCCACCTCATGGCTTGGTTTTTGCTCTGACATGCACTGTCAACTGTGGGACCTTATATAGACAGGTGTGTGCCTTTCTAAATAATGTCCAATCAGTTGAATTTACCACAGGTGGACTCCAATCAAGAGGTAGAAACATCAAGGATGTAGAAACATCACAATGTTTTCCCTTTGTTATTGTGGGGTATTGTGTGTAGATTGCTGAGGATTTTTCGGGATCAAATTTAGAATAAGGCTGTAACGTAACAGAATTAGGAAAAAGTCAAAGGGTCTGAATATACAACTCTCATCTCGCATTTCTTCACTTATGGCAGGATTTGAATCTAAAGATTATTTTTTAAATGACACAAGCCAGAGTACATTTCCATAAGTTAAGACAGTCCAAGGACAACGTTAGGTAGTTCTGAGCTGAAATGTAGCGCCCACATGTGTCCAGCGTACGTTCATCCCTAAATCCTGAGTCTATAATCCAGTTGACCTTGATGATTCTACGAGTGAAAATACCACGTCTCCCAGGGTGGAAGAAGGACTCCATGGCAGCGTTCCAAATGGCACCCTATCCCCAATGTAGTGCACTACATTTGACCAGGGCCCATAAGGTTAGTGTGTAAATCAGTGCACTTTAAAGGGTGCCATTTGTGAAGCAACCCAAGTATGATTGCCAGTGTTCAGGTTGGGGAGCTGAACTGTAGTCGATTAACCAAGGAGGATTTGGCCACTGTTGTCTCTAAATATCCCCACTGACAGAGCATCTGGACTGGGTTGAAATGTCACTTCTCCAGCGGGGTGGGCTCCAGGAGCTCCAGAGACTAAGAAAAGGGAGAGTTAGTGACGTGATAACACTCAGATTCAGTGGGCAGGAATGAGGTAGAGTTAGCCTCGATACAGACACTAGCGCTAGCAACTGAGCTAGCTAGTGCCAAAAGCTCAACAGGAATACTCATTGGAGGACATAAAGGGAGAGTAGCCAGGGCTGTGAACTTAACGGTATGAAAGGAGACAAACGGGGCAGTTGCTTAAAGGTTCAGTGCAGCCATTCTTTATCGCAATATTAAATAATTTATTGGAAGCAATTAAGTACCTTACTAGGATTGTTTTCAACTTTGATGGTCAAAATAGCTTCTTAGCAAAGAGCAATTTCTCAGGAAAGAATTTTGCTAAGACTGTCTGGAAGTGGTCTGAGTTGAGAGGGGGATACTGAGAAATAGCTGCTTTTGGCAGAGAGATTTGGAACTCTCTTTCTTATTGGTCTATTAATGTCACCAGGCAGAACAAAACACCATCCCACCAAAACAGGCTGATATTTCAGGCGGTCTTTTCAAACAGCGCTTACACTAAAATGGCATTATCATAATTTTCACAATTTCAGAGTATTATTCCAACCTCATAGTGTGGAAATAAATATATATATTTGATTTACATTTACTTTGTTTACAAACATTAGAGTAAATACATTTTGACTTATTTTTCTTCCAAAAAGCCATTTTCAACAAAAGAGAGAAAGAGAAAGAGATTCAGATGGGTTGGGTAAAATGCGGAAGACACATTTCAGTTAAATGCATTCAGTTGAGCAACTGACTAGGTATCCCCCTTTCCCTTTTCTCTCGCCTTTCATTCCTTTGTCACCCTCGCCCAAAGTATGTGTGTCCCCCTCTGATGGAGAGTCACACACCCACATTTACCCACCCACACACACGTCGCGCTACAGGCCTCTTATTACACAATCAAAAGGCCCAGTTAGGCCAGAGTCAAATACTAATTCAGGAAGATCACACCCCAATTGGCGGTGGGATAGATTTCTCAACTAATCTGTGTGTTGCTTGGCCTTCACTGGAGAAAGACTGGCGTGATTAAGACATCAAGTTGTTGTGTGTGTGTGTAATGTGTGCGTGCAGGTGTGCGTGCAGGTGCAGGTGCTGTCCGGCTGATGTTGTTTGAATGTGTAACAGAGATAGAAACGTGCCGTAAGCTCAGTCCACAGAAATATAGCCAATGGTGCTATCTCATTAGATCCTTTTCTATAGCTCAACTGGCTTGTATGTTGCCAAGGAGGGCGGTCATGTGATAGCGAGGCAGGGGGCCCTGGGTATGAGCCATGCTATGCATCCTGAGTTGAGGGAGGAAACTACTTCTAAGCTAGCTAATGCAGCAAGCATTCAGTACCAGGAACCCTATTATTTTCGTCTTACTGGTAGCAATTTGCACCCGGCAGGAATGAAATGAAAGTAGAAAAGAACAGAGGAGCTAAAGAAAGAGAGGTGACGATAAATAAAAACAAAGGCGAAAAGGAAGCAGAGGGAGTCGATGGGGAAATATTGTAAGTGGACAGTCTTTAAATGAACTCTCTTTAATGAACAGTCTTTTTAATGAACAGTCTTTTTAATATACAGTCTGTCCAAATCTCTCCCCTCCCTCCCTCCCTCCTCCCCTTTCTCTCTCTCTCCATATTTCCTCCTCATCCACATGCAGGTCAGCTCTGAGGAAAAAAAGTGAGTGAGCGGGGAATGCAGGGCACCGCAGAGCAGAGAAAGATAGAGTCATCTCCAAATCATTCTCTCATTCCGTCAAGCATGGCGGCCAGTGCGGTGAGGTGCACAGGTTCATTTAGCTTGGCTATGTAAAAGGTTTACTCAGACGCTAAAGGAGGCTGCTCTGACACTCATTGCATGTGGCAGAGCTTGCAAACTATCACGGGTTACAAAGGGAAACCCAGCCGCGAGATGCCCAGTGACGCGCGCCAACCAGATGAGCTAAATGCCTTTAAGTCCTTTAAACAGGCTAACATTCACAAGACCACAGGGCCTGAAGGATTACCAGGACACGTACTCAGAGCATGCGCGGACCTTCCTGACGGGTCGCCCACAGGTGGTAAGGGAAGGAAAAAACACATCCGCCACACCGACCCTCAACAAATGGGCCCCTCAGGGGGGCGCCCTTAGTCCATTCCGGTATTCCATGTTCACCCACGACTATGTGGCCGCGCACGACTGCAACACCATCATTAACTTTGCAGATGACACAACGGTGGTAGGCCTGTTCACCGACGACGATGACACAGCCTATAGGGAGGAGGTCAGAGACCTGGCAGTGTGGTGCCAGAACAACAACCTCTCTCTCAACGTGATGAAGACAAAGGAGCTGATCGTGGACTACAGGAAACGGAGGGCCGAGCATGCCCCCATTTACATTAACAGGGCTGTAGTGGAGCGAGTCAAGAGTTCCTCGGTGTCCATATCACTAAGGATCTATTATGGTCCACACACACTAACACAGTTGTGAAGAGAGCATAACAATGCCTCTTCCCCCTTAGGAGGCTGAACATATTTGGCATGGGCCCTCAGATCCCCAAAAA
>NC_092097.1:44778743-44807603 GCF_045679555.1 Salvelinus alpinus
TAGAAGCTATTTAGGAGCTTCTTGGACCTAGACTTGGCTCTCCGGTACCGATTGCCGTGCGGTAGCAGAGAGAACAGTCTATGACTAGGGTGGCTGGAGTCTTTGACAACTTTTAGGGCCTTCCTCTGACACCGCCTGGTATAGAGGTCCTGGATGGCAGGAAGCTTGGCCCCGGTGATGTACTGGGCCATACGCACTACACTCTGTAGTGCCTTGCGGTCGGAGGCCGAGTAGTTGCCATACCAGGCAGTGATGCAACTCATCAGGATGCCCTCGATGGTGCAGCTGTGAAACCTTTTGAGGATCTGAGGACCCATGCCAAATCTTTTCAGTCTCCTGAGGGGGAATAGGTTTTGTCGTGCCCTCTTCATGACTGTCTTGGTGTGCTTGAACCATGTTACTGGTGCTTTTAGATTTGAGTGATGTTATATATATGCAAGCCTCAACCACTACCCTGAGAGCACGTGATTCAGTGTATCATGCAGCCCTCAGGTTCATTACAAATCAAAAACGTCTAACACATCATTGTGATCTCTACAGTCCTGTTGGATGGTCGTCATTGACCTTGAATAGGCTTAAACACTGGTATTCGTTGATTTATAAGGCCATATTGGGTAAAATGCCATTTATCTCTGTTCTTTTTTAGTCAGGTTGGTAAATACATATCAATTACGGTCCAATTTCTCATTTGCTTCTAACAGTACCAAAAATTAGAACAGCTCATGGTAGATATAGTTTTAGTTACTTAGCTCCGTGGTCCTGGAATTCTCTCCTGAACATTAAAAAATTTGATGATCTAGTTTCGTTGGTGGAGTTTAAACACTTGATCGATGTATATATCATAGACTAATGTAATTGTCTTTAGGACAGCTGTTTTTAGTCAAGACTTTCGTGTTTTTAATGTAATATGTATTAATTGTTGTACTGTATGTGTGTTTATAGTTTTGTTTAATGTTGTGTTAGTATATGTAAGTTGTTTTGTCTGAAACGTTGTTCCCTCTGCTGCTATTGGACCAGGTCTCTCTTGGAAAAGAGATGTTATCTCAATGAGAAAAACCTTTATAAATAAAGCTAAAATATTATTTTTTTTACAAATGTTTGTTTGTTGGTGATGTGGACGCCAAGGAACTTGAAACTCTCAACCTGCTCCACTGCAGCTCTGTTGATGAGAATGGGGGCGTGCACGGTTCTCCTTTTCCTGTAGTCCACAATCATCTCCTTTCTCTTCATCACGTTGAGGGAGAGGTCGTTGTCCTGGCACCACACGGCCAGGTCTCTGACCTCCTCCCTATAGGCTGTCTCATTGCTGTCGGTGATCAGGCCTACCACTGTTGTGTCATCAGGAAACTTAATGATGGTGTTGGAGTCGTGCCTGGCCATGCAGTCATGAGTGAACAGGGAGTACAGGAGGGGGCTGAGCACACACCCCTGAGGGACCCCTGTGTTAAGGATAAGCATGACGGATGTGTTGTTACCTACCCTTACCAGCTGGGGGCGGCCCGTCAGGAAGTCCAGGATCCAGTTGCAGAGGGAGGTATTTAGTCCCAGCGTCCTTAGCTTATTGATGAGCTATGAGGGCACTATGGTGTTGAACGCTGAGCTGTAGTCAATGAATAGCATTCTCACATAGGTGTTCCTTTTGTCCAGGTGTGAAAGGGCAGAGATTGCATCAGCTGTGGATCTGTAAGCAAATTGGAGTGGGCCTAGGGTTTCTGGGAAAATGGTGTTGATGTGAGCCATAACCAGCCTTCCATAGCATTTCATGGCTACAGACGTGAGTGCTACGGGTCAGTATTCATTTAGTCAGGTTACCTTAGTAAGTAAGCATTTCACTGTAAGGTCTGCGACTGTTGCATTCGGTGCATGTTATAAATAAAATTTGATTTGATTTATATGATTTCATATGTGTTATTTCATAGTTTTGATGTCTTCACTAATATTCTACAATGTAGAAAATAGTAAAAATAAAGAAAAAACACTTTTTTGACTTGTACAGTTGTAGGTCATAGCAACCAGCGTAAAATGCATGCAGTACCCTTGCCTAATACACAGTACCTGATGCGTGAACAATATCCAAATGCAGTTGACACAGCTATCATTCTGCTGTCATTCTACATTTGATGAGTTCAGCCATTGAAAGTGATTGCTGAAACAGAATTGATTAAGAGGGCTGTAAGTGAAGTGCTACTGTTTAGTCAAACAAAGCCACAGGCCATGAAGCGATGGAGATATTTAGTAGAGCTGCAAAGAGAGAAGAGAGAAGAAATGGTCAGCCTTACGAATAATTATTAAGGCGTTATAAGCATAACATAGGAAGAATAATGTCTATGAGCCATCTGTTTCATGTCTCTTCTAAGTAGCCACGGGTGTTATGAATGCTTATAGCAAGTCTTATAATGCAGTGATTATGAGGTGATAAAATGCTCGTTGATATCCATTATAAACAGGTAGCTCATAGAAGGTGTCCTTTACCAAGCTGTCAGTATCTTAGCCCTTTAAATCATGGCTTGTCTAAATTTACAAAGGCTGGGCATACATACAACAATGACTTAGTCTAGGGTCAATTTTTCAGCATAGGGGTAACAGGTCAAAAACATATGGCATGCTCCTTCTTCCAAATCATGCAAAGAAGGGAATTATTCTTATACTAATGACATGATAAAAGTGGAGGGTGGACTGGCCTGGACAATCTCACTGAAATGAACTGATATCCATGTAGACATGACCTCAGTGTTCATGTGTTCAGGTTAAATAGATAGGTGTTGAGAGCTAGAACCCATAGAATTGGAATGCTACTATTCTAATTCTATGGTAGACTGAGGCACCTACATTGAAGGGCAAGTGACACAATGTGAGGGACAGACAGAAGAACATACTAGTTCAACTGTCTACGAAGGTGAGAGGCAATGTGTGACCATGCTTGTGTGTTTGTGTGTGTTGTGGGTAATTACGCACGGACGCACACACCCACACTTTCCTAACATAATACTGAGTGATAACTGATGTCTGCTGTGTGTGAACACATTTTCCCTTTAGAGATCAATTTACTTTTCTTATCCTACTCTGTGATCTTATCTTCACAAGTACAGTACAACCCACACACACGTGCACCCACACACACTTACATCCAAAGTAATCAAACCTAATCTTATGCAAACTGATACTGCACACACACACACACACACACACACACACACACACACACACACACACACACACACACACACACACACACACACACACACACACACACACACGAGCGCACACAAACACAACCCCCCCCACCCCCCCCCCCACCCACACACACACACACCTTTTTTTTCACTACTTCTCCAGCTGCTGTCTGTTGTAAGCGAGGATAGCGGTGGGTGGTGGTGGCCAGCAGATTATTTGCAATTTTCTAGCTGAATACCTCTCAAAGTGTTGTTGGTGACGGGAAGGCAGCTAGATGGGTGGAGGGGAGGAAGAGGCATCTTCAGAACCTTGTTTTAATGCACAATGAAAACATGACATTAGAATGGAGGGAGAGAGTAAAGTAAAATTAAAAACGAGCAGAGAGAGGGAGCGGAGGGAAGGGGGATGAGAGAAAGAGAGTGAAGGGGGAGAAGAGAAAAGGGGAGAGAAAGTTAGGAGTTGAGAGAGAGTGAGAGAGAGAGAGAGAGAGAGAGATAAGAGAAGAGGTATAAGTTGAGAGAGAAAGTATGAGTTGAGAGAGAGAGGGTAGAGAGGAGGAGGGTGAGAGACAGTGGAGATAGAGAGAGAGATGCTAGAGAGACTAGAAAAGCAGAACATGCAGCACATGGTATTGTTGTTTATGTCTCATTAACATATTTTGAGGCGTGCATTGTAAGTGGCTATGTGTTGCACCAATTAGTGAGAGTGCTCTACCAATGTAACTGGTATGTGATAGTAGTGACACATCAATTAAAAAATATATTGGAAAGATTGGAAAAAATCTTGCATTTTGCCATGTCCTTTTGGTCTGTTTTGCCCTGTAGTCACTGCCAGTTTGGAAGCCTTTGTTAAGGCCTCTGAAAGTGACATAAAATACCAAATATTTATTAATATGCTGTAATTTTTAAACATAGCAGCCAACCTGCTCACACCAATCCCGTGTAATTACAGTAAAATACTGTGAAATACAAACCTGAATCCCCTCAATAAATGTAATCCATCCATTCATTAATTCATTATGGTTACAGTAGCATTTACTTTTTGACAGTATAATACAGTAAATCTACAGTATTGTACTGTGTGTCATTAGACAGTACTTGCTTTGATACTGTATTTAGATTACAGTAGGTGTACTGCAATATGAAATACAGTAACTTACCACTAGCTGCCTGTAAGTTACTGTCAAATTCACGGAAACCTCTTTACAATGTAGGCAATACAGTGGTCTGCTTTGTTTCACTATACTATATGCTGGGGTACAACTACCACCCATACTTGCTTTGGAACATCCAGCTAGGGATATTTTTCAATGTAACATTCTGTCTAGACCGTGATGGACTGAAATATGGTATTTTAAAATGTGGTATTTTAGTGCTGGGCTGGAACAAAAGCCTGCATGTCTCTCCAGGAAGAATGTTGGAGATCCCTGCTCTATGTTCATTCATATCCACTGATTATGCTATATATTAGACTCACTATGACATGTTATAATGCATTTCTTTACAGACAGTGCAACAATGTCAACCGAGGTTAAGACTACTTAGACTTCTCTTGCTCGGTAACTGCATCCACCATAGTGTCTCAGAACATTTTCTTCCAGCCCAAACCCAGCAGCTGCACCATCCAATTACTAAACTAAACCACCAAGCTCTTCATTAATCCAGTCAGGTCAGTACAGTGCCAGACTGGAACAGAAAAGTACAGTCCTGGGGGTCCTATAGAGGAACCAATTGGAAAACACTAAACAGTACTCCACCACTGGACCCAGGGTCATAGAAATACATGGAGTACAATAGGAGTGTGGGCTAATAAAATATGTCCACGGGCCATAAAATGTCCCATTGTGCTAAATGAGGAGAGCTTACAGAAGCGGGCGGTGTGAAGCGGTTACAGCCCACACCATCTGTTTCTGTTTCAACCTCCCCTCTCTTCAGAACCCTCACAGAGGTTGCATCCCGAATGGCACCCTATTCAAAAGTAGTGCACTATGAGTGTTGTTCGTTGGAATGTAGTGGCGCCATTCACATAGGAGGTGTTACGCTCTGCAAGACCTCCCTGGCAGGCGCGTAACTTATGACAGTATATTAGAAATGTTAGAGACAGGTCAATTCCACCAATAATATACCTACGATTAATTTGATTGTTTGGGAATTACTTTTCCACCGCAAAGCGCCAGGCAGCTACTGGCTTTCAGTGGCTTTACACAACACAGTGCTACTCAATTTCTCATGTTATGGTTGGATCCCCTATCGCCAACTATGCTTTTGGTTTGGCCCGGTCCTCAGAGGCTGTGGTTTGTGGAGAAAAAAAAGTTAAGCAAGGCTTGTAAGGAGAACGGAGAAAGGCACAATATCTCCTATTTTTCTCTATCTCTCCTATCGCTTCGTAACAAGCCATCAAATCTGTGAGCTAATTTGTAACAAATAAAATAGTGTAAATGTAATGGTAAATGCATAAGTACGAATAAGAATTTTCGAGAAAATTATAGTTTTTCAAACGGAGAAAGTTTCTATTGTGAACTGACGAGATGTGCATCTCGCATGTGAGCGCTATTTCTCAAAACAAGTGATAATTGGTAACGGTTATATTGGGCTCAATTTTGAGAGTTAAAAGACAAATCTGGTAGTATTATAAACATTCTTTACATAGAATTAGAGAAGGGCTGTTTCTCTGAACCTCAGGCTGTAGGCTCAAGCAACATTGTTCCTCTACCCAGTAAGAGGCAGCCTTGCCTGTCTCCCAGACTAACCAGCAGCAGAAACCTTCCTTAGTTAACAAATTTGAAGGCCAAAATTGTGTGTGTGTGTGGGGGGGGGGCTTGCACTAATTGTAAAGATCTTCTTCATCTGAGGAACAGGAAAGATCGGACCAAAACGCAGCGTGGTAAGTGTCCATGTTACTTTATTATAACTGAACACGAAAATACAAAATAACAAAGGGAATGTAAGAAACGAAAATCGAAACAGTCCTGAAAGGTGCAACAACACAAAACAGGAAACAACTACCCACAAACACCAGGTGGGAAAAGGCTACCTAAGTATGGTTCTCAATCAGAGACAACGATAGACAGCTGCCTCTGATTGGGAACCATACCAGGCCAAACACATAGAAAAGAAAACATAGGGAAAAAACATAGAATGCCCACCCCAACTCACGCCCTGACCAAACCAAAATAGAGACATAAAAAAGGAACTAAGGTCAGGACGTGACACTAATCATATTTATGCTACCTAATAATCACCCTTAGAATAATTTAAAAACTGTTATTTTTTATTTCAATTTGAGAAAATCTACAATAGAAATGGGCCCACCATAGTCCTCAACAATCTACAACTAGAAATGGGCCCACCATAGTCCTCAACAATCTACTGTAGAAATGGGCCCACCATAGTCCTCAATAATCTACAATAGAAATGGGCCCACCATAGTCCTCAATAATCTACTGTAGAAATGGGCCCACCATAGTCCTCAACAATCTACAACTAGAAATGGGCCCACCATAGTCCTCAACAATCTACTGTAGAAATGGGCCCACCATAGTCCTCAATAATCTACAATAGAAATGGGCCCACCATAGTCCTCAACAATCTACTGTAGAAATGGGCCCACCATAGTCCTCAACAATCTACAATAGAAATGGGCCCACCATAGTCCTCAACAATCTACAACTAGAAATGGGCCCACCATAGTCCTCAACAATCTACAACTAGAAATGGGCCCACCATAGTCCTCAACAATCTACAATAGAAATGGGCCCACCATAGTCCTCAACAATCTACAATAGAAATGGCCCCACCATAGTCCTCAACAATCTACAATAGAAATGGGCCCACCATAGTCCTCAACAATCTACAATAGAAATGGGCCCACCATAGTCCTCAACAATCTACAATAGAAATGGGCCCACCATAGTCCTCAACAATCTACAATAGAAATGGGCCCACCATAGTCCTCAACAATCTACAATAGAAATGGGCCCACCATAGTCCTCAACAATCTACAATAGAAATGGGCCCACCATAGTCCTCAATAATCTACAATAGAAATGGGCCTACCATAGTCCTCAACAATCTACTGTAGAAATGGGCCCACCATAGTCCTCAACAATCTACAACTAGAAATGGGCCCACCATAGTCCTCAACAATCTTCAATAGAAATGGGCCCACCATAGTCCTCAACAATCTACAATAGAAATGGGCCCACCATAGTCCTCAACAATCTACAATAGAAATGGGCCCACCATAGTCCTCAACAATCTACAATAGAAATGGGCCCACCATAGTCTTCATTGAATGGGATGCAGGTGACATTGCATAGCAGCAAGCTGGTTTATTTATCCTTTATTTATGGAAGGGAAACCAGGTACTGGTGTTTGCATGTACTGTTTCTTGATGAATAAATGGCAAATGCATTAACTAAACTTATATCATATTTTTGTGTAACAATAGTAGCAGTTCATTCAATTGAGGGAGGTGAGGGGTCATGGGAAGCACTGCTCTAGTTCATGGTTAGCACAAATACAGATGGGCAATGCCATGCTTCAGCCTATTTATTTATAGACACTATGCTATATCAGTTGGGCTACAGGTGACAATGCTTATTGGTAAATAACACACCAGCTTGATATGGACCAATATGTTGTTTGGCTCATTTCTGGAGGGTAAAAGTACATTTTAGATGGAGTAAGCTTAGTTTAAGTTTCATTAATTTTGGAGGGGTGCGAAGGGTGGTAAGGGTACACAAATAGAGTAATGGGTTATAATATTTACATTTCGTTAAAGCAGGGGTTTGGTGGTGACTTTCTGAACAGTTTTTTTAACCTTTATTTAACTAGGCAAGTCAGTTAAGAACAAATTCTTATTTACAATGAAGGCCTACCCCGGCCAAACCCGTACGACGCTGGACCAATTGTGCGTCGCCCAATCACGGCCAGATGTGATGCAGCCTGGATTTCAACCAGGTACTGCAGTGACGCCTCTTGCACTGAGATAAAGTGTCTTAGACCACTGTGCCAATCGGGAGCCCAACTGTTAGAGTTAGACCAACACAGTTTTAGGTAATACAGAAACTATTGGTATTTCAGTTGTGGTTGGAATATATTGACCAAATGATTCGTTTTGGATGCTAATGATTAGTTTTGGATGTACACAAGAGCGTGCGCACACGCACACACACACACACACACACTAATTTAAGGGTCTTGATTTACACTCCATTGAGCTCTATAAAATGGTCCGTAAATTTTCAGATGTATATTTCTGGCCATTGGTTTCTTTCGCTCTGGGTTCGCCTAGGGACAAGCAGTCAGCCCCAACCTTACATCTTACCGAAACAAGTTCGACCATTTATTTTCAACATATGCTCCAACACATTTTGAGTTACATACACAAATGAGAGAGTGTGTGTGTGTCTGAGTCTGTGTGTGTACTGTCCGGGCACACCATAGCAACAAAGCCTAATCCTTGTGCCCATCAGATAAGCTAAACATGGGGTCTTTCCATTGGGCTAGAGTGGCTGCTGCACCCCTGGAAGATAACACAATCCCACCCCCTGCCAAAGCAAGAGAGTTTGCACCGTAACCCAACCGTGGAATGAACCATTGCCAACCTGGTGCATCTGGTGACCCGAGGTGCACTACTATAGCGAACAGATATCCTAGTTAGCACGTCGCAGGCAAGATATGGAATATCCAAAATGTAACGGCAATTGTGTGTGTGTGTGTGTGTGTGTGTGTGTGTGTGTGTGTGTGTGTGTGTGTGTGTGTGTGTGTGTGTGTGTGTGTGTGTGTGTGTGTGTGTGTGTGTGTGGTCTCACACACCGACTCGCATGGAGAGAAGCGCTTCCTTGGAAATCAATTATGCAAATGAGACATTTAAAGAAAATCTGTGGGTGTTTGGGGAGGAAGGATTTTGGCGTCACTTTGTTTGTTGGTGTCAGAACTGGAGAGAGAGACAGGGAGAGAGAGAGACAGGAGATAGAGACAGGGAGAGAGAGAGACAGGAGAGAGAGACAGGAGAGAGAAACAGGGAGAGAGAGAGACAGGAGAGAGAGACAGGAGAGATAAACAGGGAGAGAGAGAGACAGGGAGAGAGAGAGACAGGAGAGAGAGAGAGGGAGAGAGAGACAGGAGAGATAAACATGGAGAGAGAGAGACAGGAGAGAGAGACACAGGGAGAGAGACAGGAGAGAGAGACAGGGAGAGAGACAGGGAGAGAGACAGGGAGAGAGACAGGAGAGAGAGACAGGGAGAGAGACAGGGAGAGAGACAGGGAGAGAGACAGGAGAGATAAACAGGGAGAGAGAGAGACAGGAGAGAGACACAGAGGAGAGAGAGACACAGGGAGAGAGACACAGAGGAGGCCTGTGGTGTTGATGGTATCCTCAATGAAATGCTAAAATATACAGACAACAAATTCCAATTGGCTAAACTTAAACTCTTCAACATCATCCTTAGCTCTGGCATCTTCCCCAATAATTGGAACCAAGGTCTGATCAACCCCAATCCACAAAAGTGTAGACAAACTTGACCCCAATAACCACCGTGGGATATGCGTCTGCGGTTAAAATTGGCAAAAAAACACACACATTACCTTCCACAAGGCCGTGGGGTGAGACAGGGATGCAGCTTAAGCCCCACCCTCTTCAACAAATATTTCAACGAATTGGCGAGGGCACTAGAACAGTCTGCAGCCCCCTACAAGAATCTGAAGTCAAATGTCTACTGTTTGCTGATGATCTGGTGCTTCTGTCACCAACCAAGGAGGGTCTACAGCAGCACCTAGATCTTCTGCACAGATTCTGCCAGACCTGGGCCCTGACAGTACATTTCAGTAAAAACAAAATAATGGTGTTCCAAAAAAGGTCCAGTTGCCAGGACCATAAATACAAATTCCAACTAGACACCGTTGCCCTAGAGCACACAAAAAACTATACATACCATGGCCTAAACATCAGCGCCACAGGTAACTTCCACAAAGCTGTGAACGATCTGAGAGACAAGGCAAGAAGGGCCTTCCATGCCATCAAAAGGAGCATAAAATTCGACATACCAATTAGGATCTGGTTAAAAATACTTGAATCAGTTATAGAACCAATTGCCCTTTATGGTTGTGTGGTCTGGGGTCCACTCACCAACCAAAAATTCACAAAATGGGACAAACACTAAATTGAGACTCTGCATGCAGAACTCTGCAAAAATATCCTCTGTGTGCAACGTAAAACACCAAATAATGCATGCAGAGCAGAATTAGGCCGAAAATCCAGAAAAGAGTTGTTCAATTCTACAACCACCAAAAAGGAAGCGATTCCCAAAACTTACATAACAAAGCCATCACCTACAGAGAGATGAAACTGGAGAAGAGTCCCCTAATCAAGCTGGTCCTGGGGCTCTGTTCACAAACACAAACAGACCCCACAGAGGCCCAGGATAGCAACACAATTAGACCCAACCAAATCATGAGAAAACAAAAAGATAATTACTTGACTGTAACATGGCGCCGGAGAAGAAGCCTGACGTTTTACGTGTCCCCAACCGATTGTGTTTTTTTGTTTTTATTTTTTAACTTATTTTGTACATAATGTTGCCGCTACTGTCTCTTATGACCGAAAATACCTTCTGGACATCGGGACTGCGATTACTCACCACGGACTGGCAGAATCCCTTTTTTCCTTTAACTTCTTATAGCTGCAGGGGCAGTATTGAGTAGCTTGGATGAAAGGTGCACAGAGGTGCCCAGAGTAAACGGCCTGCTCCTCAGTCATAGTTGCTAATATATGCATATTATTATTACTATTGGATAGAAAACACTCTGAAGTTTCTAAAACTGTTTGAATTATGTCTGTGAGTATAACAGAACTCATATGGCAGGCAAAAAACTGAGAAGAAATCCAACCAGGATTGGTCGATTTTCAACTCATCGCCTATTGAAAACACAATAGGATATGGATATGTTTGCACTTCCTACGGCTTCCACTAGATGTCACCAGTCTGTAGAACTTTGAATGAAGCTTCTACTGTGATGTGGGGCTGAATGATAGGGGAATGAGTCAGTGGTCTGGCAGAGAGCCAGGTCCTGGTCACACGTATTCCACATGATATCGACTTGCGTTCCATTACTTCTATAGACACAAAGGAATTCTTCGGTTGGAACGTTATTGAATATTTATGATAACAACATCCTAAAGATTGATTCTATACTTAGTTTGACAAGTTTATTCGACCTGTAATATAACTTTTTGAAGTTTTCGTCCGACGTTCGGCTGGACCTGCACAAGCGTTTGGATTTGTGTACTAAACGCGCTAACAAAAGTAGCTACTTGGACATAAATGATGGACATTACCGAACAAAACTAAAAAAAATTGTGGAAGTGGGAGTCCTGGGAGTGCATTCCGACGAAGATCAGCAAAGGTAAGTGAAGATTTATAATGCTTTTTATGAGTTTTGTTGACTGCACAATTTGGCGAGTAACTGTATGGCTTCCTTTTGTGGCTGAACGCTGTTCTCAGATTATTGAATATTGTGCTTTTGCCGTAAAGATTTTTGAAATCTGACACAGCAGTTGCATTAAAACTTCTTGTCAATAGGGGGGCGCTGTTTTCACTTTGGAAAAAATCGTGCCCAATTTAAACGGCCTCATACTCTATTCTAGATCATACAATATGCATATTATTATTACTATTGGATAGAAAACACTCTCAAGTTTCTAAAACTGTTTGAATTATATCTGTGAGTAAATCAGAACTCATTTGGCAGCAAACTTCCAGATAGGAAGTGAAAATTCTGAAAATGGGGCTCTGTTTCAGGGCCTGCCTATTCAACTGGCTTATATTTATCGATATACATGCACTTCATTCGCCTTCCACTAGATGTCATCAGGCAGTGGAAGGTGGAATGGGGTGTCTAGCTTGATCTGAGGTCGAATGAGAGCTTTTGGAGTGGCAGGTCAGGAATTTCCTTTGTCTACCAAGGCGCGAGGCGGAGCTCGACATTAGCTTCTGAAAAGCTTTCGGTTTACACGGCGAATATCTCCGGCTCTGATTTTATTTGATACATGTGATAATAACATCGTAAAGTAGGTTTTTTCAACCGAGTTTTATCAGTTTATTCAACGTTTATTGGGACTTTTGGAGTTTTCCATTCTTTGCGTCAAGAGAGGGTGGGAACGTTATTAACCTTGGCTAGCATTGTGGCGCGAATTCGACAGAAGAAAAGGACATTCTAAAACCAAACAACGATTTATTCTGGACCAAGGACTCCTTGTACAAGATTCTGATGGAAGCTCAGCAAAAGTAAGAACAATTTATGATGTTATTTCGTATTTCTGTGGAAAATGTTGATTCCTATTCTCCGCCGGTTTGGTCAGCGCTGTCTCATAATAACGCAAGCTGTATGTTATGGGAAAGTTATTTTTTAAAATCTAACACGGCGGTTGCATTAAGAACCAGTGTATCTTTCATTTGCCATACAACAAGTATTTTTATGTAAAGTTTATGATGAGTTCTTTGGTCAGATTAGGTGAGTGTCCAAAATAGCTCCGGACATTCTGGGGAAATGTTGCTACATTTTCACAATGTATAACCACGGTTTGCAGCTCTAAATATGCACATTTTCGAACAAAACATAAGTGTCTTGTATAACCTGATGTTATAAGACTGTCATCTGATGAAGTTGTTCAAGGTTAGTGATTCATTTTATATCTTTTGCTGGTTTTTGCGATAGCTACCTTTTGCGGTGAATAAATGCATTTGTGTGTTTGGCTATTGTGGTAAGCTAATATAATTCTATATTGTGTTTTCGCTGTAAAACACTTTAAAAAATCTGAAATATTGGCTGGATTCACAAGATGTTTATCTTTCATTTGCTGTACACCATGTATTTTTCATAAATGTTTTATGATGAGTATTTATGTATTTCACGTTGCTCTCTGTAATTATTCTGGCTGCTTCGGTGCTATTTGTGATGGTAGCTGCAATGTAAAACTATGATTTATACCTCAAATATGCACATTTTTCGAACAAAACATAAATGTATTGTATAACATGTTATAAGACTGTCATCTGATGAAGTTGTTTCTTGGTTAGTGACTAATTATATCTCTATTTGGTCGGTTTTGTGATAGCTACCTATGCGGTAGAAACATGGTGAAAATATGCGGTTGAGTCTTTGGCTATTGTGGTTAGCTAATATAAATACATATTGTGTTTTCGCTGTAAAACATTAAAAAAATCGGAAATGATGGCTGGATTCACAAGATGTTTATCTTTCATTTGCTGTATTGGACTTGTGATTTCATGAAAATTATATTATATGATATCCCTGTCCCGTTAGGCTAGGCTATGCTAGTCAGCTTTTTTGATGAGGATGCTCCCGGATCCGGGATGGGTATCACTGAAAGGTTTAAGAACAAGTGTATCTTTAATTCTATGTAAAACATGTATCTTTCATCAAAGTTTATGATGAGTATTTCTGTTATTTGATGTGGCTCTCTGCAATTTCTCCGGATATTTCGGAGGCATTTCTGAACATGGCGCCAATGTAAACTGAGGTTTTTGGATATAAATATGAATTTAATCGAACAAAACATGAGTCCTAACATGAGTCCTATGAGTCTCATCTGATGACGATCATCAAAGGTTAGTGATTCATTTTATCTCTATTTCTGCTTTTTGTGACTCCTGTCTTTGGCTGGAAAAATAGCTGTGTTTTTCTGTGAATTTGGGGTGACCTGACATAATCGTTTGTGGTGCTTTCACTGTAGAGCCTATTTGAAATCGGACACTTTGGTGGGATTAACACCAAGATTACCTTTAAAATGGTATAAAATACATGTATGTTTGAGGAATTTTAATTATGAGATTTCTGTTGTTTGAATTTGGCGCCCTGCACTTTCACTGGCTGTTGTCATATCATCCCGTTAACGGGATTGCAGCCATAAGAAGTAACGAGTCTGACGAGCCCGACGCGAGTGATATACTGCTTTCTCGGGAACAGGACCAGATCCCTGTGATTTGCGTGGAGAGGAGGTGGAGTAAAAGGGGCCACAGGGCGGGCTGCCTTCTGAAAATTCATAGGCGATCGAATAAATCTTCACTTCCTTCCATTCTGCTAGCAAACATGCAATCATTGGAGAATAAAATAGATGACATACGTGGAAGATTAAACTACCAACGGGACATTCAAAACTGTAATATCTTATGCTTCACAGAGTCGTGGCTGAACGATGACACCATCGTGGCTGGTTATAACCAGCTGGCTGGTTATAAGCCGTACCGGCAGGATAGAACAGCGGCGTCTGGTAAGACGAGGGGCGGCGGACTATGTATTTTTGTAAATAACAGCTGGTGCACGATATCTAAGGAAGTCTCGAGCTATTGCTTGCCTAGATAGAGTGTCTCATGATAAGCTGTAGACCACACTATCTACCTAGAGAGTTTTCATCTGTATTTTTCGTAGCTGTTTATATACCACCACAGACCGATGCTGGCACTAAGACCGACTAATGAGCTGTATTCTGCCATAAGCAAACAAGAAAACGCTCACCCAGAGGCAGCGCTCCTAGTAGCCGGGGACTTTAATGCAGGGAAACTTAAATCCGTTTTACCAAATTTCTATCAGCATGATAAATATGCAACCAGAGGGAAAAAACTCTGGACCACCTTTACGCCGCACACAGAGACGCATACAAAGCACTTCCTCGCCCTCCATTTGGCAATATGACCATAATTCTATCCTCCTGATTCCTGCTTACAAGCAAAAATTTAAGCAGGAAGCACCAGTGACTAGATCAATAAAAAAAGTGGTTAGATGAAGCAGATGCTAAACTACAGGACTGTTTTGCTAGCACAGACTGGAATATGTTCTGGGATTCCTCCGATGGCATTGAGGAGTACACCACATCAGCCATTGGCTTCATCAATAAGTGCATCGATGACATCATCCCCACAGTGACCGTACATACCTCAGCCAGAAGCCATTGATTACAGGCAACATCCGCAATGATCTAAAGGCTACGGCTGCCGCTTCAAGGAGCAGGACTCTAACCCGGAAGCTTATAAGAAATCCTGCTATGCCATCCGACGAACCATCAAACAAGCAAAGCATCAATACAGGACTAAGATCGAATCGTGCTACACTGGCTCTAACGCTCGTCGGATGTGGCAGGGCTTGCAAACCATTACAGACTACAAAGGGAAGCACGGCCAAGAGCTGCCCAGTGACACGAGACGAGCCTACAAGACGAGCTAAACTACTTCTATGCTCGCTTCAAGGCAAATAACACTGAAACATGCATGAGAGCACCAGCTGTTCCGGAAGACTGTGTGGTCACAGTCTCCGCAGCAGATATGAGTAAAACCTTTAAACAGGTCAACATTCACAAGGCCGCGGGGCCAGACGTATTACCAGGACGTGTACTGCGAACATGCGCTGACCAACTGGCAAGTGTCTTCACTGACATTTTCAACCTCTCCCTGTCCGAGTCTGTAATAGCAACATGTTTTAAGCAGACCACCATAGTCCCTGTGCCCAAGAACACTAAGGTAACCTGTCTAAATGACTACCGACCTGTAGCACTCCCCTCTGTAGCCATGAAGTGCTTTGAAAGGCTGTTCATGGCTCACATCAACACCATTATCCCAGAAACCCTAGACCCTCTCCAATTTGCATACCGCCCCAACAGATCCACAGATGATGCAATCTCTATTACACTCCACACTGCCCTTTCCCACCAGGACAAAAGGAACACCTATGTGAGAATGCTATTCGTTTACTACAGCTCAGTGTTCAACACCATAGTGCCCTCAAAGCTCATCAATAAGCTAAGGACCCTGGGACTGAATACCTCTCTCTGCAACTGGATCCTGGACTTCCTGACTGGCCGCCCCCCAGGTGGTAAGGGTAGGTAACAACACATCCGCCACACTGATCCTCAACACAGGGGCCCCTCAGGGGTGCGTGCTCAGTCCCCTCCTCTACTCCCTGTTCACTCATGACTACATGGCCAGGCACAACTCCAACACCATCCTTAAGTTTGCTGATGACACCTGATCACCGACAACAATGAGACAGCCTATAGGGTGGAGGTCAGAGACCTGGCCGTGTGGTGCCAGGACAACGACCTCTCCCTCAACGTGATGAAGACAAAGGAGATGATTGTGGACTACAGGAAAAAGAGGACCGAGCATGCCTCCATTCTCATCGATGGGGCTGCAGTGGAGCAGATTGAGAGCTTCAAGTTCCTTGGTGTCCACATCACCAACAAACTAACATGATCCAAGCACACCAAGACAGTCATGTAGAGGGCACGACAAAACCTATTCCCCATCAGAAGACTGAAAAGATTTGGCATGGATCCTCAGATCCTGAAAAGGTTCTACAGCTGCACCATTGAGAGTATCCTGACTGTTGCATCACTGCTTGGTATGGGAACTGCTCGGCCTCCAACCTCAAGGCACTACAGACGGTAACGCGAACAGCCCAGTACATCACTGGGGCCAAGCTTCCTGCCATCCAGGACCTCTATACCAGGCAATGTCAGAGGAAGGGCCTAAAAACTCCAGCCACCCTAGTCATAGACTGTTTTCTCTGCTACCGCACGGCAAGCGGTACCGGAGTGCCAAGTCTAGATCCAAGAGGATTCTAAACAGCTTCCACCCCCAAGCCATAAGACTCCTGAACATCTAATCAAATGGCTATCCAGACAATTTGCATTGCTCCCCTCTATTACATAGCTGCTACTCTCTGTTTAATAACTCTACCTACATGTACATATTACCTCAACTAACCGGTGCCCCCACACATTGACTCTGTACCGTTACCCCCTGTATATAGTCTCGCTATTGTTATTTTACTGCTGCTCTTTAATTAGTTGTTACTTTATTTCTTATTCTTATCCGTTTTTTTAAACTACATTGTTGGTTAGGGGCTCATAAGTAAGCATTTCATGATAAAGTTTACACCTGTTGTATTCGGCGCATATGACTAATAAAATTTCATTTGATTTGATTTGACACATTGGAAAGATTTTAACAAAAAAAAAACAGTGCAAACTAGAATGCTTTTTGGCCCTGAACAGAGAGTACACGGTGGCACTGCGACTGACGCGAACTTAAGGAAAGCTTTGGCTATGTACACTGAGCATAGCCTTGCTATTGAGAAAGACCGCCGTAGGAAGACCTGGCTCTCAAGAGAAGACAGGCTATGTGCACACTGCCCACAAAATTAGGTGGAAACTGAGCTGCACTTCCTAACCTCCTGCCAAATGTATGACCATATTAGAGACACATATTTCTCTCAGATTACACAGACTCACAAAGAATTAGAAAACAAACACAATTTTGATTAACTCCCATATCTACTGGGTGAAATACCACAGTGTGCCATCACAGCAGCAAGATTTGTTGCCACAAGAAAAGGGCAACTAGTGAAGAACAAACACCATTGTAAATACAACCCATATTTATGTTTATTTATTTTCCCTTTTGTACTTTAACCATGTTCACATAGTTACAACACTGTATATAAACATATTATTTTGGAACATCTGCGAGGTTACTGTTCATTTGTATTGTTGTTTCACTTTTGTTAATTATCTACTTCCCTTGCTTTGGCAATGTTAACATATGTTTCCCATACCAATAAAGCCCCTTGAATTGAATTGAAATTGAATTTACAGGGAGAGAGAGACAGAGGATAGTGCAACAGGGAGAGAGACAGGGAGAGAGAGACAGGGAGAGAGACAGGGAGAGAGAGACAGGGAGGTAGACACAGGGAGAGAGAGACACAGGGCGAGAGAGACACAAGGAGAGAGAGACAGGGAGAGAGACACAGGGAGAGAGACACAAGGAGAGAGAGACAGAGAGAAAGACACAGAGGAGAGATAGACAGAAGAGAGAGACAGAGAGAGAGACACAGGGAGAGAAAGACAGGGAGAGAGAGACACAGAGGGAGAGATGTCTAAGGTCTGAAAGTAAAATGTATATGAAAGAGGTTTTTGGGCTGAGCTTATAGTTCTTGAGTGCTTACCCTCTCCTGAAAATAACAGGTACCAGCCCCAGGCACACACAGACACAGTAAGCCCCGCCAAAAAAGTATTCTCCTTCTCAGTCTCACACACACGTATACACCCCCTGTCTGTCAGTAAGGACCAGGCACAGCCTTGATTTGTGCTAACACACACACACACACACACACACACACATACGCACACCATGTGCACCAAGTCTGGAACCAACTGGATTGTGAACAGCTTCTACACCCAAGCCATAAAATAGTTAGTTAAATAGTTGACAAAATAGCTACCCGGACTATCTGTAATGATCGTTTTTGCACCAACTTTTTTGTCTCATTACATATGCTGCTGCTACTGTTTATCATCTATCCTGTTGCGTATTCACTTTATTCTTAGTTGTATGTACATACATACAGTTTTCTTTATTTTTACTATTTTCTACATTGTAGAAGTCCATATTTTGTTAAGAACAGCTCAAATAAGCAAAGAGAAACAACAGTCCATCATTACTTTAAGACATGAAGGTCAGTTAATTAGGAACATTTCAAGAACTTTGAAAGTTTCTTCTCGTTGCAAATAAACCACTTCTAAAGGACACCAATAAGAAGAGTTTTGCTTGGGCCAAGAAACACGAGCAATGGACATTAGACCGGTGGAAATCTGTCCTTTGGTCTGATGAGTCCAAATTTCTGATTTTTGGTTCCAACCACCATGTCTTTGTGAGACGCAGAGTAGGTGAACGGATGATCTCTGCATGTGCGGTTCCCACCATGAAGCATGGAGGAGGAGGTGTGATGGTGTGTGGGTGCTTTGCTGGTGACACTGTCTGTGATTTATTTAGAATTCAAGGCACACTTAACCAGCATGGCTACCACAGAATTCTGCAGCAATACGCCATCCCATCTGGTTTGCACTTAGTGGGACTATAATTTGTTTTTCAACAGGACAATGACCCAACACACCTCCAGGCTGTGTAAGGGCTATTTGACCAAGAAGTAGAGTGATGGAGTGCTGCATCTGATGACCTGGCCTCCACAATCACCCGACCTCAACCCAATTGAGATGGTTTGGGATGAGTTGGACCACAAATTGAAGGAAAAGCAGCCAACAAGTGCTCAGCATATGTGGGAACTCCTTCAAGACTGTTGGATAAGTAATCCTCATGAAGCTGATTGAAAGAATTCCAAGAGTGTGCAAAGCTGTCATCAAGGCAAAGGGTGGCTACTTTGAAGAATCACAAATCTGAAATATATTTAACACTTTTTTTGATTACTATATGATTCCATATGCGTTATTTCATAGTTTTGATATCTTCACTATTATTCTACAGTGTAGAAAATAGTAAAAAATTAAGAAAAACTCTTGAATGAGTAGGTGTGTCCAAACTTTTAACTGGTACTGTATCTAGCTAAATTACCTTGTACCCCTGCACATCGACTCAGTACTGGCACCCTGTGTATAAAGTCAAGTTATAGTTACTCATTGTGTATTCATTATTACATGTTTTACTTTTTTTATTATTTCTATGTTCTTTTTCTCTACGTTGTTGGGAAGGGCCCATAAGTAAGTATTTCACTGTTAGTCTACACCTGTTGTTTACAAAGCATATGACAAATACAATTTGATTTGACCTGCAAGTTCAGACACAGTCACGCTTGCTTGCTCACACACAAACATACGCTTGCTTGCTCTCACACTCATTAACTGTGTGTTCTCTTACATTGCTCGGGATGCTAAATTAATTATCACTTCATCATCAGCTTATACTGAGAACAGACTGCGGAATAAAAGGGAGGGAGGGAGGGAGGGAGGGAGGGAGGGAGGGACAGAAAGCAAATGAGAGTGTGAGTGCAAAATGAAGAGAAAGAAAGGGGTGAGAAAGCAACAGAGAGTTTCAGAGAGAAAGACAGAGAGAGAAATAAAGGACTGTGAAGATAGGCAAACGACAAGCCTAACATTTGACTAGGTTACTTTCACTAGACAACTGGGTCTTGTTGAGTAGGAATTAAACGGTAGAAAACATTTGATACTAACTGACATTGTCCGATGAGAATGCTTGTTTACGTTTTGACATTTAAAAACATTCTCTCTCGCAGAAAAATAGCCATAGGCTGTTTTTCATGGTTTGGGCTAGGTGCCTTAGTTCCAGTGAAGGGAAATCTTAACACTACAGCATACAATGACATTCTAGACGATTCTGTGCTTCCAACTTTGTGGCAACAGTTTGGGGAAGGCCCTTTCCTGTTTCAGCATGACAATGCACAAAGTGAGGTCCATACAAAAATAAGATTGGTGTGGAAGAACCTGACTGGCCTGCACAGAGCCCTGACCTCAACTCCATCGAACACCTTTGGGATGAATTGGAACGCCAACTGCGAGCCAGGCCTAATCGCCCAACATCAATGCCCAACCTCACTAATGCTCTTGTGGCTTAATGGAAGCAAGTCCCCGCAGCAATGTTCCAACATCTAGTGGAAAGCCTTCTCAGAAGAGTAGCAGCAAAGGGGTGGACCAACTTCATATTAATGCCCATGATTTTGTAATGAGATGTTTGACGAACAGGTGTCCACATACTTTTGGTCATGTAGTGTCTATCAGAAACCAGTTGTGACCCAATTGGGCCCCAAGTCGTCGTATTGCTTGCTTTAAACGGTGGCCATCACTCCACCTGGAGGGCTACTGGGTGTGCATTCCTGCTCAAACACAGCCTGATTCAGCAATCAAGTTCCTGATGAGCAGCTGATTAGTAGAATCGAGTGCATTACAACAGGGCTGGAAGAAAAGCCCACACACCTAGTAGCTCTCTAGAAAGACATAGCTCTCTATGAGGACAGTTAGCTCTCCAAGAGGACAGTTAGCTCTCCGGGAGGAAGGTTAGCTCTCTGGGAGGACGGTTAGCTCTCTAGGAGGACGGTTAGCTCTCTAAGAGGACAGTTAGCTCTCTAGGAGGAAGGTTAGCTCTCTGGGAGGACGGTTAGCTCTCAAGGAGGACGGTTAGCTCTCCAGGAGGACGGTTAGCTCTCTAGGAGGAAGGTTAGCTCTCTGGGAGGACGGTTAGCTCTCTAGGAGGACGGTTAGCTCTCAAGGAGGACGGTTAGCTCTCTAGGAGGACGGTTAGCTCTCTAGGAGGACAGTTAGCTCTCTAGGAGGACGGTTAGCTCTCCAGGAGGACGGTTAGCTCTCTAGGAGGAAGGTTAGCTCTCTGGGAGGACGGTTAGCTCTCAAGGAGGACGGTTAGCTCTCTGGGAGGACGGTTAGCTCTCAAGGAGGACGGTTAGCTCTCTAGGAGGAAGGTTAGCTCTCTGGGAGGACGGTTAGCTCTCAAGGAGGACGGTTAGCTCTCCAGGAGGACGGTTAGCTCTCCAGGAGGACGGTTAGCTCTCTAAGAGGACAGTTAGCTCTCTAGGAGGACGGTTAGCTCTCCAGGAGGACGGTTAGCTCTCTAGGAGGACAGTTAGCTCTCTAGGAGGACAGTTAGCTCTCTAGGAGGACGGTTAGCTCTCCAGGAGGACGGTTAGCTCTCTAGGAGGACAGTTAGCTCTCTAGGAGGACAGTTAGCTCTCTAGGAGGACAGTTGGCTCTCTAGGAGGACAGTTAGCGCTCTAGGAGGACGGTTAGCTCTCCAGGAGGACGGTTAGCTCTCTAAGAGGACAGTTAGCTCTCCAGGAGGACAGTTAGCTCTCTAGGAGGACGGTTAGCTCTCTAGGAGGATGGTTAGATCTCCAGGAGGACGGTTAGCTTTCCGGGAGGATGGTTAGATCTCCAGGAGGACAGTTAGCTCTCTAGGAGGACAGTTAGCTCTCTAGCAGGATGGTTAGCTCTCTAGGAGAACGGTTAGCTCTCTAGCAGGATGGTTAGCTCTCTAGGAGAACGGTTAGCCACTCCTACCACTACACCACGAACAGGAGCAAATACACATCACATTTATTCAAAAACCTTATTCCCTCTCCGTCCCCATATTTGATTGCTATAACCATTGTCTCAGGAACAGAAACAAAATTGTCTAGAACACACAGACAGTGTCCGACGACATGGTTCAAAACGCTTCTCCTCATCCCACTGCCTCATTCAGTCACACAATAAGTTCTGAGCCCACGGTATTCCTAGTACGTTTGCGCTGCCAGGATTACGACTCTTCAATAATTACAGAGGCTGTTGTTGGTAGGGGTGGGGCGAGTGGGGGGAGATGGGAGAAGAGCTGAGAGAGAGTGGAGCTTAACGGCTTTAACATGTACAAAATATGTCAAGTCTGATGATTACATAGACTGATAAGGCCCGGGTGGATCTGGAGACCCATTGGTGCTTTTCTCTTCTCTTCTCCTCGCAATGTAGTTCGGTGATGTGTGTGTCTATATGTCAATCGGTCAATCACAAATCAATCCCTAGCCCCCAAACATAGAAAGGATTTCACATACAGTACCAGTCAAAAGTTTGGACACACCTACTAATTTAAGGGTTTTTCTTCATTTTGACTATTTTATACATTGTAGAATATTAGTGAAGACATTAAAACTATGAAATAACGCATATGGAATCAAGAAGTAACCAGAAAGGTGTTAAATATATTTTAGATTTTAGATTCTTCAAAGTAGCCACAGTTTGACAGCTTTGCACACTCTTGGTATTCTCTCAATCAGCTTCATAAGGATTACTTATCCAACAGTCTTGAAGGAGTTCCCACATATGCTGAGCACTTGTTGGCTGCTTTTTCTTCAATTTGCAGTCCAACTCATCCCAAACCATTTTAATTAGGTTGAGGTCGGGTGATTGTGGAGGCCTGGTCATCTAATGCAGCACTCCATCACTCTCCTTCTTGGTCAAATTGCCCTTACACAGCCTGGAGGTGTATTTTGGGTGATTGTCCTGTTGAAAAACAAATGATAGTCCCACTAAGCGCAAACCAGATGGGATGGCGTATCGCTGCAGAATGCTGTGGTAGCCATGCCTGTTAAGTGTGCCTTGAATTCTAAATAGATCACTGACAGTGTCACCAGCAATGCACCCTCACACCATCATACCTCCTCCTCCATGCTTCACGTGGGAACCACACATGCGGAGATCATCCGTTCACCAACTCTGCGTCTCACAAAGACACTGTGGTTGGAACCAAAAATCTCTAATTTGTACTCGTCAAACCAAAGGACAGTTTTCCACCGGTCAAATGTTTCTTGGCCCAAGTCTCTTATTATTGGGCTGCAATCTGAGGTGCAGCTAATTGACGATTTCTGAGGCTGGTAACTCTAATGAACTTATCCTCTGCAGCAGAGGTAACTCTGGGTCTTCCTTTCCTGTGCCGGTCCTCATGAGAGCCAGTTTCATCATAGCTCATTGATGGTTTTTGCGACTACACTTGAAGAAACTTTCAAAGTTCTTGAAACTTTCCGGATTGACTGACCTTCATGTCATAAAGTAATGATGGACTGTTGTTTCTCTTTGCTTATTTGGGCGTTTTTTTGCGATAATATGGACTTGGTCTTTCACCAAATAGGGCTATCTTCTGTATACCACCCCAACCTTGTCACAACACAACTGATTGGCTCAAATTCATTAAGATGGAAAGAAATTCCACAAATTAACTTTAAACAAGGCACACCTATTAATTGAAATGCATTCCAGATGACTACCTAATGAAGCTGGTAGAGAGATTGCCAAAAGTATGCAAAACTGTCATCAAGGCAAAGGATGGTTACTTTGAAGAATCTCAAATGCAAAATATATTTTGATTTGTTTAACACTTTTTTGGTTACTACATGACTCCATATGTGTTATTTCATAGTTTTGACATCTTCACTATTATTCTACAATGTAGAAAATAGTACAAATAAAGAAAAACCCTTGAATGAGTAGGTGTGTCCAAACTCTTGACTAATACTGTATATATATAATTGATATAAATAAATATGCATACAGCCCAATTGACACCAGGATCTCATTCTCAATGGTGCCCTGATACCATATTTCAATACACTTAGCTTTCTCACCACCTCTCTCTGTCACTCTATTCCTCATCTCTCTTTCACACGATGCCTTCTCTCTCTTTCACTCTATCCCTCTCACTTTCATTCTATTCCCCCTCTCTCTTTCACTCTAATCCTCCTCTCTATTTCACTCTAATCCCTCTCTCTTTCACTCTATTCCTCTCACTTTCATTCTATTCATACTCTTTCTTTCACCTTTTCTTTTTTCCCCACACTCTCCCATACCCACTGACAAGATGCCTCCCGTCCTCCCTTCCCGCTCAAGCCCGGAGCCGTCTCTCGCTAGTGTTCTTCCAAAGACACAGCTAACAAGGAGCGCTACTGCCTAGCGCCAGACGACTGAATGAATTCATTATCATATCGTCTGCAGAGTCTCCTGTAACCTCTCATCTCAATATCGCTTACTAAACTGCAGTCACAATAATTCCACCATTTGCTTCACAACCGCTGTTTTCAGTCTGCCAACAACGGTAAACAGGTGTTTCACTGTAAATGAGGGGTTTTTCGTTCAGGTGGCACTCCACACTGATAGATGACGCTTGATATTGAGTGGGTGAGGAAATTTCAATACGGGGATTCTGGCTGTACATATTGCAATGTTGTCTGGTCGACACACAAATTACATCCAAAGCTCTGTCCCCCCATGCCACAAAGAATATGGCTTTTTTTGGTGTCGTCAGCCCTTTGTAACCAACCTACAACCTAATGGTGGAGATAGGAGGTTGGTTGTTATTGTAGGTTCCTTACAAAGGGCTGACGAAGTCAACATTTGTCGAAAAAAGCTATATTCTCTGTGGTATAGGGAGGACAGAGCTATTCGATGGAGCCCGCTCCACCTAAAGAACTATAAAGTTATGGGAAATCCTGTTTTTTGTAATGTGTAGATGACGTAGTCATAACTGGCCCGTTCTCCAGCCTGTAGCAGGTGTGTTAACATGCAGAGCATGAGCTGCTGATAGATGCCAGCCAGGGTGGGTGGGTCTGTCTATGTGTCTGTGTGTCTTTCCCAGCCTTGAATTTAATGAACATTCGGCCTTTCATGACGGCTTTCATCATCATTCTATTGGACAGTGTCAGAAGCACTGCAGTGGCTCATCTTTAGCCGTCCATTTCACACACACACACACACACACACACACACGAGGTGGGGGGAATGAAAAATTAAGTCTGGTTAGCAGACAGCACATGTTGCTGTGCTGGGTACAGATCAATCCTTGCTCATATCCTGGATATGATAAGATCTACTATTGCCATCTAGTGGTGAAGAGAGCTTACCATTTTTTAAATATGTTTAAAAGGATCATGACGATTTAATGGACTGTCAGTCCAACAATCACCATCTAATAGAATCGTTACATTTCCCCAGCCCAACCCCCAAACCACGTGACAGGACTGCTGTTGGGGTGAAACACAGGTCCAGGATTGAGGTGTTAAAGCACAGAAGGGAGGATTTTTAGGATTAGGAACTACTAGATAAAGTATACTGGAAATAAATTCATATGGATTACATAGTTATGTACACACACACACAGGCATACACACACAGCCTGTCAGCACCAACTAGATTTTCAAACACTTAATGACTCCAAATTGAATAAACATGTGTTTGAAGCAGATGGTTATTCCTGTATATGTGAGCTTGTAATTTATTTCCCAATTGTCAGTGTGTGTTTTTCTCTGTGTGTGTGTGTGCGCGCATGTAGTGTCTGTGCGTGTGTGCGTGCCTGCGTGTGTGGTGTCTGTGCGTAAGAAGAAGAGTTTATTTGCAGAGAGGGGTGAAAGGAATGAAAGCATGTGTTAATGAAAGAAGAGTGGTGGAGGAAAGAGGTTTATGCTAATGTACCTTTGTCGTATATTCTTAAAGTGCACTCCTAAGGTTAATATAGTTACATTGAAAGTAGACCTGCTATGCCTCCTCTTCCAATCACTCTCTACCTTTCTCTATTCTCTCTCTCGCTCCTCCTCCTCCTCCCCCTCTCTCCCCAAAGTGCCCTCCTGGAGTTAGTAAACTCCACTTACAATAAGATTTGCATTTGAACATGGAGGATGTTGTTGTTGACTGGATTCATGGTACAATGGGAGTCAGATGAGACTGAAACTTTGAGATGAGGCAAGAGAGCAACAAAATTATGCGTATAGAAGAAATGTAATTTAGATGGGTCTCTTTTTATCACACGAACGTGCACGAACGCACACACACTCCAATTCCACACACAATCCAAACCAAGAAGCTGTAAACACAGTGTAGTTGTGATAAGGTGAGAAAAAGTTTAGAAGGTTTGGAGGTAACACCTTTCAGAAAGACTGCAATTTCTCTGGAGCAAAAGAGGCATGCTGTCAGAATCCCTCCTGTGTGTGTGATTCTTTTAAAATACAAATTTGGCACAAATTCTTACATAATTAAAACATAATTAAGACTTTATTTCATTTGAACAGACTAGAAAGCTAAAACCAAGCCCCCCTCATCCACCGCACAAAAAGAGAGAGCGAAAGAAAGAAAGAGTGAAAGAGAGTAAAAGAAAAACACACAAAAGAAAGAAAGAGAGAGAGGGGGGGGTATATCAGTTATCAGACTTTATGCCAACACTACTCTAGGATCTCTCTCACTTCTGTTCAAACTCTGAAAACAGCAATGGATAACACAACACCTGCTGTTTCTGCACTGAACAAAAATAATTGCAACAATTTCAAAGATCTTACTGAGTTAAATCAAATGTATTATAAAGCCCTTCTTGCATCAGCTGATATCTCAAAGTGATGTACAGAAACCAAGCCAAACTAAAACCCCAAACAACAAGCCATGTAGGTGTAGAAGCACAGTGGCTAGGGAAAACTCACTAGAAAGGCCAGAACCTAGGAAGAAACCTAGAGAGGAACCAGGCTATGAGGGGTGACCAGTCCTCTTCTGGCTGTGCCAGGTGGAGATTATAACAGAACATGGCCAAGATGTTCAAATGTTCATAGATGACCAACTGGGTCAAATAATAATAATCCCAGTGGTTGTCAAGAGTGCAACAGGTCAGCACCTCAGGAGTTAGAGGCAGAGAATCCCAGTGGCGAGGGGGGAACTGGCCAGGCAGAGACAGCAAGGGCGGTACAGTTCATATAAGGAAATCAATCAATTGAAATAAATTCATTAGGCGCTCATCTATGGATTTCACATGACTGGGAATACAGATATGTATCTGTTTGTGACAGATACCTTTTTGAAAAAGGTATGGGCATGGATCAGAAAACCAGTCAGTATCTGGTGTGACCACCATTTACCTCATGCTGTTGATTGTGGCCTGTGGAATGTTGTCCCAGTCTTCCTCAATGGCTGTGCGAAGTTCCTGGATTTTGGTGGGAACTGAAACACATTGTCGTACACATTGATCCAGAGCATCCCAAACATTGGGTGGCATGTCAATGGGTGGCATGTCTGTGGAAGAACTGGGACATTTTCAACTTCCAGTAATTGTGTACAGATCCTTGCGCCATTGCGCCATGCTGAAACATGAGGTGACGGCGGAGGACGAATGGCACGACAATGGCCCTCAGGAACTCGTCACGGTTTCATTGTGCATTGAAATTGCCATCGATAAAATGTAATTGTGTTTGTTGTCCATAGCTTATGCCTGACCATACCATAACCCCACCGCCATCATGGGGCACTCTGTTCACAACGTTGACATCAGTAAGGAGGTCCTGGGCTGGCGTGGTTACACGTGGTCTGCGGTTGTGAGGCCAGTTGGACGTACTGCCAAATTCTCTAAAACGATGTTGGAGGCGGCTTATGGTAGAGAAATTAACATGGAATTCTCTGGCAACAGCTCTGGTGGACATTCCTTCAGTCAGCCTGCCAATTGCATGCTCCCTCAAAACTTGAAATGTGTGCCATTGCGTCACATTGGGAATCAATAAACTATGAGCGTCCGTTGCTATATCAACGGTGTGATGACCTAATGATTAGAATTTTGGAAATCATTAGTGTAAATTACATTATTTTCATCATCGTTATGCAAACAAGGCTGACTTCCGCAAAAATGTCACTGTTTAAACAAGTTTTGTTTAGCTAACAAAATTAAAACATTACTTTGAAATACTTTTGGGTACCTTGTTAACATTACAACATGAAATCCATGTCCTAAACATTGCTACTTTTCAGAAATAGCAAAGAAAACGAGTAATCAACTTAACACATTAATGTTACTTACCTTACAGATCACAAAGTCAGCAAATTGCCACTCCATTCATATGCAAATCCATTTGATTCATACACTGGCTTGTCTGGCTGTCATGTTCTTATTTTAACCTGCGCTTCCCTCATCTATACTGAAGTAATATCATTTCAGTAGTCCTCTAGTATGATTCATTTTTTTCTATCTCGCATAGCTCATTAGTACACCCTACAACGATGCATCATGTGGAACAATTAAATACCATCAAAGGACACCTTACAACTTACAATGATCACCTTGTGAAACAGCTGTGAAAACCAACCTGCCAATATTTAAGATTTTAATACATAAACTTTGATATTTTTTGGTACAGTCACATGGCAATCATAGACTAAAATACTAAATTCTGGTGTGTGGAATATAGAGGAGGTGGTTGCTGTGTGGGTGGGAGGTTCTGCCTGTCACTTGTTCTCAACAGGCAGCCAGTCTCGGATGGTGTACTTGAAGAGGGAGACTGCAAAGTCCAGGGACTGCTGCT
>NC_092097.1:45107703-45192651 GCF_045679555.1 Salvelinus alpinus
TCTATAAGGATGATGTCTACCTAGAGCAAGGAACAGTCCATTCTCTAGTTATGATATAGAGTTATGATATAGAACACTGAACTACAAAATGTCCCCCACCTTCTTCTCACCATTTATTTTCTTACTTTTCGGCGTATGCTGATCTGATCCCTGTCTGTTATTCCGACACGTCAGCAAGATGACCGTGTACTGAGAGCTTGTGTACTACTGCAATATATAGACATGAGCAAGGTCACAAAATAAGGCAGCCATTTTTAACTCTCTGAAGAGGAAGTAATCTGATCATAGGTCTGTGTCTGTAAGGGTGACATCTACCTAGAGTAAGGAACAGTCCATTCTCAATGCTAGAAATGTAAGGTATGACATAGAACACTGAACTACAAAACCCATGTCCCTCCCACATAGGGACAGCTTACAGAACAAAAGCTAGGAAAACAAAAGCCAGACCCTGCATGTGTCCTCATCTGACAGCACAGATGATACACTCAGCACATACAAGGACAAGTGATATGAACAATATCAATATCTACGGCCTCAGGTGAACTCTCCCAGTTTCAGCATCCAGATTCTTCATGGTAATCTAGGACTTAAACAAGCATACAATCCACAGTCAACAATGACTCACTCACTCTCCACAAACTCTCCATTGTTTCATTGTTCACAGGGATAGAGAAAACATTATCGAGGAACAGCACAGAAACAGGTTTTCTTAGATATGCCATGTCAATGAAATCATGCAAACCAACTGACGAGTGAAGGGGCCTACTAGGTCTAGGAAAAATTAGCTACTGAGCTTTCCAGTCAAATTTTTTATATCTTTTTTTGTCGTTCAAACTGTTATACACCCCTGAAAGGACTGGATAGGTGATTTAAAATTCTATTTAGCCTATCAGAAAGTCAGGTGAAACTATTACCATATTCCATATACCAACCCTTTCACATCTAGCTATTGGTTTATTTAGAATTGAGCCATAGGGCCACGGTGGACATTTGGGGGGGAGGAGGGCGAGAAGGGTGAGGAGAGTGGGGTAAAAATAAAAAGGCAGGAGCTTTAAAAGCTTTGAGGGGGATTTGTTTCCAATAAGCCACCCACAGGATTAGAGCATGTTAATGTAATGCCTACAGCCCTATACAGACTGGACACACTGCTAACACACAGAGAGAGAAACAGAGGGAGGAATAGAGAGAGAGAGAGTGTGCGAGAGAGTGAACACACACACAGAGCAGCTCAAAACATACATACATGCAGTACATACATCACATGAGGCTGCCGAGGAGAACGGCTCATAGTAATGGCCGGAACGGAGCAAATGGAATGATATCAAACACCTGGAAACCATGTGTTTGATGTATTTGATACCATTCCACCGATTCCGCTCCAGTCATTAACACGAGCCCGTTCTCTCCAATTACGGTGCCACCAACCTCCTGTGACATACATATATACATACATAAATACAGTGCATTCGGAAAGTATTCGGACCCCTTGACCTTTTCCACATTTTGTTACATTACAGCGTTATTCTAAAATGGATAAAAAAAAACATATCTACACACAATAGCACATAATGACAAAGCAAAAACAGGTTTAATTAAATTTTTGCAAAAAAATAAAAAGATGATGTCACATTTACATAAGTTCTCAGACCCTTTACTCAGTACGTTGTTGAAGCACCTTTGGCAGCGATTACAGCCTCTAGTCAGTCTCTAGCCTCTAGTCCTCTAGATATGACGCTATAAGCTTGGCACCCCTGTATTTGGGGAGTTTCTCCTATTATTCTCTGCAGATCCTCTCAAGCTCTGTCAGATTGGATGGGGAGCGTAGCTGCACAGATATTTTCAGGTCACTGCAGAGCTGTTCGATCGGGTTCAAGTCCAGCCTGGGCAACTCAAGGATATTCAGAGACTTGTCATGAAGCCACTCCTGCGTTGTCTTGGCTGTGTGCTTAGGGTCGTTGTCCTGTTGGAAGCTGAACATTCACCCCAGTCTGAGGTCCTGAGCACTCTGGAGCAGGTTTTCATCAAGGATCTCTCTGTACTTTGCTCTATTCATCTTTCCCTCAATCCTGACTAGTCTACCTGTCCCAGCCGCTGAAAAACATCCCCACAGCATGATGCTGCCACCACCATGCTTCACCATAGGGATGGTGCCATGTTTCCTCCAGACGTGACCCTTGGCATTCAGGCAAAAGAGTTCAATCTTGGTTTCATCAGACCAGAGAATGTTGTTTGAGAGCCCTTTAGGTGGCTTTTGGCAAACTCAAAGTGGCCTGTCATGTGCCTTTTACTGAGGAGTGGCTTCCGCCTGGCCACTCTACCTTAACCTGTTGAGGATAGAGGGCGCTATTTACACTTTGGGGGAAAATCGTGCCCAATTTAAACGGCCTCGTACTCTATTCTTGCTCGTACAATATGCATATTATTATTACTATTGGATAGAGAACACTCTCTAGTTTCTAAAACCGTTTGAATTATATCTGTGAGTAAAACAGAACTCATTTTGCAGCAAACTTCCTGACAGGAAGTGGAAAATCTGAAATCGATGCTCTGTTCTAGGGCCTGCCTATAAATGTGCTTGATATTTATTAGTATACATGCACTTCATACGCCTTCCACTAGATGTCAACAGGCAGTGAGAGAAGAAATGGAGTGTATAACATGATCTGAGGTCGAATAAAAGCTCTTGGCATGACGTGACCCCAATTTCCTGTTTTCTGGAACGCGCGAGAAGTGACCTGGTATTGCCTTCTGTAAAGCTGTCGTTATAGACGACTAATATCTCCGGCTTTGATTTTATTTGATACATGTGACAATATCATCGTAAAGTATGTTTTTTCAATATAGTTTTATTAGATTATTGACATTTTTTCGGGACGTGTTGCTTTGTCTGCGTATGTTCAGGAAGGAGAGCTTCGCGCCACTTTGCTAGCTTTCCGTGCTAATTCACTGGAGAAGAGGACATTCTAAATCCAAACAACGATTGTTCTGGACAAAGGACCCCTTGTACAACATTCTGATGGAAGATCATCAAAAGTAGGACCCATTTTATGATGCTATTTCATATATCTGTCGAACATGTGAACTAGTAGTTTGCGCCCAGATTTTGGGCACGCTCTCGCCATAACGTAAACTGCATGTCGTAATGAAGTTAGTTGGTGGAGTGCTGCAGAGATGGTTGACCTTCTGGAAGGTTCTCCCGTCATATCATATCACCTCCACCTTACCGGCCACCCTAGACCCACTTCAGTTTCCATACGCCCCAACAGGTCCCCAGACGACGCAATCGCCATCACAATGCACACTGCCCTATCCCATCTGGACAAAAGGAATACCTATGTAAGAATGCTGTTCATTGACTACAGCTCAGCATTCAACACCATAGTACCCTCCAAGCTCATCATCAAGCTGGAGGCCCTGGGTCTCAACCCCGCCCTGTGCAATTGGGTCCTCGACTTTTTGACGGGCCGCCCTCCGGTGATAAAGGTAGGAAACAACATCTCCACTTCGCTGATCCTCAACACTGTGGCCCCACAAGGGTGCATGTTCAGCCCCCTCTGTACCTCCCGTTCACCCACGACTGCGTGGCTATGCACGCCTCCAACTCAATCATCAAGTTTGCAGACGACACAACAGTAGTGGGCTTGATTACTAACAATGACGAGGCAGCCTACAGGGAGGAGGTGAGGGCACTCAGAGTGTGGTGTCAGTTAAACAACCTCTCACTCAACGTCAACAAAACAAAGGAGATGATCGTGGACTTCAGGAAACAGCAGAGGGAGCACCCCTCTATCCACATCGAAAGGACAGCAGTGGAGAAGGTGTAAAGTTTTAAGAACCACAGCGTACACATCACAGACAAACTGAAATGGTCCACCCACACAGACAGTGTGGTGAAGAAGGCGGAACAGTGCCTCTTCAACCTCAGGAGGCTGAAGAAATTTGGCATGTCACCCAAAACCCTTACAAACTTTTACAGATGCACAATCTAGAGCATACTGTCGGACTGTATCACAGCCTGGTACGGCAACTGCACCGCCCTCAACCGCAAGGCTCTCCAGAGGGTGGTGCGGTCTGCACAATGCTTCACCGGGGGGCAAACTTCCTGCCCTCCATGACACCTACAGAACCCGATGTCACAGGAAGGCCAAAAAGATCATCAAGGACAACAACAACCCGAGCCACTGCCTGTTCACACCACTACCATCCAGAAGGTGAGGTCAGTACAGGTGCATCAAAGCTGGGACCGACAGACTGAAAAACAGCTTATATCTCAAGGCCATCAGACTGCTAAACAGCAATCACTAACTCAGAGAGGCTGCTGCCTACATTGAGACCAAATCACTGGCCACTTTAATAAATGGATCACAAGTCACTTTATACAATGCACACTAAATACATTACTCATATCGCATGTATATACTGTATCTTACACCATCTATTGCACCTTGACTATGCCGCTCGGCCATCGTTCATCCATATACTTACATGTACATATTCTCATTCACCCCTTTAGATTTGTGTGTATGAGGTAGTTGTTGGGGAATTGTTAGATTACTTGTTAGATATTACTGCACTGTCATGACTAAAAGCACAAGCATTTTGCTACAGTCACATTAACATCTGCTAACTATGTGTATGTGACAAATAACATTTGATTTGATTTGATTTGATATCCACAGAGGAATTCTGGAGCTCTGTCAGAGTGACCATTGGTTTCTTGGTCACCTCCCTGACCAAGGCCCTTCTCCCCCGATTGCTCAGTTTGGCCAGGCAGCCAGCTCTAGGAAGATTCTTGGTGGTTCCAAACTTATTCCATAAAAGAATGATGAAGGCTACTGTTTTCTTGGAGACCTTCAATGCTGCAGACATGTTTTGGTACCCTTCCCCAGATTTGTGCCTCGACACAATCCTGTCTCAGAGCTATACGGAGAATTCCATCGACCTCATGGCTTGGTTTTTGCTCTGACATGCACTGTCATCTGTGCGACCTTATATAGACAGGTGTGTACCTTTCCAAATCATGTCCAAACAATTGAATTTACCACAGGTGGACTCCAATCAAGTTGTAGAAACATCTCAAGGATGATCAATGAAAACAGGATGCACCTGAGCTCAATTTCGAGTCTCATAGCAAAGGGTCTGAATACTTATGTAAATAAGGTATTTTGGTTTTTATTTTTCATACATTTGCAAACATTTCTAAAAAATGGTTTTCGCTTTGTCATTATGGGGTGTTGTGTGTAGATTGATGAGGGGAAACATTATTTAATCAATTTTAGAGTAAGTCTGTAACGTAACAAAATTTGGAAAAAGGGGTCTGAATACTTTCCGAATGCACTGTACATACTTACATTCATACAGAGGGTGGTGCGGGCAGCCCAACACATCACAATGAGCACACTGCCTGTCTGTCAGGATATATACAGCACCTGGTGTCACAGGAAGGTCAAGAAGCTCATCAAGGACCTCAGCCCCCGAGCCACGGCCTGTTCACCTCGCTATCATCCAGGAGGCAAGGTCAGTACACGTGCATCAAAGCTGGGACAGATAAACAGCATCTACTGTATCTCAAGGCAATCAGACTGTCAAATAGCCATCACTCGCGAGCCTCCATCCAGTACTCTGCCCTGAACTTAGTCACTGTCACTAGCCGGCTACCACCCTGTTATTCCTCACTGCACTTCAGAGGCTGCTGCCCTATGTACATAGACATGGAAAACTGGTCACTTTAATAATGTTTACATACTGTTTTACCCATTTCATATGTATTTACTGTATTCTAGTCCATTCTATTCGACGATTGCTGTACATATACTATTCTATCCAAGTATTCTTCAGATATACTATATATTTTATCCACATACTGTCCATAATGTCTATACATGTCTATGATTTCCTGCAAGACAGGAATGTCAGTGTTCTGCCATGGCCAGCGAAGAGCCCGGATCTCAATCCCATTGAGCACATCTGGTACCTGTTGGATTGGAGGGTGAGGGCTAGGGCCATTTCCCCCAGAAATGTTCGGGAACTTGCAGGTGCCTTGGTGGAAGAGTGGGGTAACATCTCATAGCAAGTACTGGCAAATCTGGTGCAGTCCATGAGGAGGAGATGTACTGCAGTACTTAATGCAGCTGGTGGCCAAACCAGATACTGACTGTTACTGTTGATTTTGACCCCCCCTTTGTTCAGGGACACATTATTCCATTTCTGTTAGTCACATGTCTGTGGAACTTGTTCAGTTTATGTCTCAGTTGTTGAATCTTGTTATGTTCATACAAATATGTGCACATGTTAAGTTTGCTGAAAATAAACGCAGTTGACAGTGAGAGAACGTTTCTTTTTTTGCTGAGTACATACATACATACATACATACATACATACATACATACATACATACATACATACATACATACATACATACATACATACATACATACAGTGAGGGAAAAAAGTATTTGATCCCCTGCTGATTTTGTACGTTTGCCCACTGACAAAGAAATTATCAGTCTGTAATTTTAATGGTAGGTTTATTTGAACAGTGAGAGACAGAATATCAACAAAAAAATCCAGAAAAACGCATGTCAAAAATTTTATAAATTGATTTGCATTTTAATGAGGGAAATAAGTATTTGACCCCTCTGTAAAACATGACTTAGTACTTGGTGGCAAAACCCTTGTTGGCAATCACAGAGGTCAGATGTTTCTTGTAGTTGGCCACCAGGTTTGCACACATCTCAGGAGAGATTTTGTCCCACTCCTCTTTGCAGATCTTCTTCAAGTCATTAAGGTTTCGAGACTGACGTTTGGCAACTCGAACCTTCAGCTCCCTCCACAGATTTTCTATGGGATTAAGGTCTGGAGACTGGCTAGGCCACTCCAGGACCTTAATGTGCTTTTTCTTGAGCCACTCCTTTGTTGCCTTGGCCGTGTGTTTTGGGTCATTGTCATGCTGGAATACCCATCCACGACCCATTTTCAATACCCTGGCTGAGGGAAGGAGGTTTTCACCCAAGATTTGACGGTACATGGCCCCGTCCATCGTCCCTTTGATGCGGTGAAGTTGTCCTGTCCCCTTAGCAGAAAAACACCCCCAAAGCATAATGTTTCCACCGCCATGTTTGACGGTGGGGATGGTTTCTTGGGGTCATAGGCAGCATTCCTCCTCCTCCAAACACGGCAAGTTGAGTTGATGCCAAAGAACTCCATTTTGGTCTCATCTGACCACAACACGTTCACCCAGTTGTCCTCTGAATCATTCAGATGTTCATTGGCAAACTTCAGACGGGCATGTATATGTGCTTTCTTGAGCAGGGGGACCTTGCGGGCGCTGCAGGATTTCAGTCCTTCACGGCGTAGTGTGTTACCAATTGTTTTCTTGGTGACTATGGTCCCAGCTGCCTTGAGATCATTGACAAGATCCTCCTGTGTAGTTCTGGGCTGATTCCTCACCATTCTCATTATCATTGCAACTCCACGAGGTGAGATCTTGCATGGAGCCCTAGGCCAAGGGAGTTTGACAGTTCTTTTGTGTTTCTTCCATTTGCGAATAATCGCACCAACTGTTGTCACCTTCTCACCAAGCTGCTTGGCAATGGTCTTGTAGCCCATTCCAGCCTTGTGTAGATCTACAATCTTGTCCCTGACATCCTTGGAGAGCTCTTTGGTCTTGGCCATGGTGGAGAGTTTGGAATCTGATTGATTGATTGCTTCTGTGGACAGGTGTCTTTTATACAGGTAAGAAACTGAGATTAGGAGCACTCCCTTTAAGAGTGTGCTCCTAATCTCAGCTCGTTACCTGTATGAAAGACACCTGGGAGCCAGAAATCTTTCTGATTGAGAGGGGGTCAAATACTTATTTCCCTCATTAAAATGCAAATCAATTTATAACGTTTTTGACATGCGTTTTTCTGGATTTTTTTGTTGTTATTCTGTCTCTCACTGTTCAAATAAACCTACCATTAAAATTATAGACTGATCATTTCTTTGTCAGTGGGCAAACGTACAAAATCAGCAGGGGATCAAATACTTTTTTCCCTCACTGTACATACATACATACATACATATACATACATGCTTGCTTGCTTGCACGTACATGCAGACTCAGTTGAGACCTGCTTTTGTCATTCGTCACTTGGTACTATTCCAAATGACAGCTCCAAATCGACTCTACTGGACCAAAAATACGTCAACAACCAACATCTCTACACATACTTCTGGAACAATCAGAGTAGGTAAAAGCGAGTAAAATATCAAACTTTATCCAAGCTGATGTACTAAAGGTTCCCATGAGAGGGTGAATCCCAATGAAAAAACAGCCACGGCTCTGCTACCTCTAATGCAGCTGGGCTTGCTACACTCCAGTAAAGAATATCCACAACTCAAACGACATCACATTAGAACAAGGAGAAAGTACACCAGGTAGACATTTGCTGGCAAAGCGCACAATACAACATGTTTTATTATGGAGAGGATGTATCATGGCAGCCAAAGGGAAGCCTGTAACGTTACAGTTTAGGAGTTTACCAAATCAGTCACTGGCTTCATAATAAGTGCATCTACGATGTTGTCCCCACTGTGACCGTATGTACAAATCCCAACCAGAAGCATTGGATTACAGGCAACATCCACACTGAGCTAAAGGCTAGAGCTAACGCTTTCAAGGAGCGGGACATTAATTCAGGCGCTAAAAAGAAATCCCGCTACAACATCTGATGAGTCATCAAACAAGCAAAGCATCAATACAGGACAAAGATCGAATCCTACTGCAACGGCACTGACGCTCGTCGGATGTGTCAGGGCTTGCAAACTATCATGAATTACAAAGGGAAACCCAGCCATGAGCTGCACAATGACGTGAGCCTACCAGACTTGCTAAATGCCTTCTATGCTCGGTTCGAGGCAAGCGACTCTGAACCATCCATGAGAGCACCAGCTTTTCCGGATGACTGTGTGATCACGCTCTCCGTAGCTGATGTAAGACCTTTAAACAGGTTAACATTCACAAGGCTGCAGGGCCAGACGGATTACCAGGACGTGTACTCAGAGTATGCGCTGACCAGCTGGCAAGTGTCTTCACTGAAATGTTCAACCTCTCAGTCTGTAATACCTACATGTTTCAAGCAGACCATCATAGACCCTGTGCCCAAGAATGCCAAGTTAACCTGTTTAAATGACAGGTTACCCAATAGCACTCACATCTGCAGCTATGAAATGCTTTGAAACGCTGGTCATGGCTCACATCAACACCATCATCCCAGACACCTGGTCCTACTCAAATTCGCATACCACCCCATCAGATCCACAGATGATGTAATCTCTATTGCGCTCTACACTGCCCTCTCTCACCTGGACTAGAGGAACACCTATGTGAGAATGCTCTTCATTGACTACAGCTCAGCGCTCAACACCATAGGTCTCTCCGAGTTCATCACTAAGCTAAGGACCCTGGGACTGAACACCTCCCTCTGCAACTGGATCCTGGACTTCCTGACGGGCCGCCCCCAGGTGGAGAGGGTAGGCAACAACACATCTGCCACGCTGACCCTCAACACGGGGGCCCATCAGGGGTGCGCGCTTAGTCCCCTCCTCTACTCCCTATTCACCCACGACTGCATGGCCAGGTATGACACCAAAACCGCTGTCTCACCGACAATGATGAGACAGCCTATAGGGAGGAGGTCAGAGACCTGGCAGTGTGGTGTCAGGGCAACAACCGCTCCCTCAATGTCAGAAAGTCAAAGGAGCTGATCGTGGACTACGGGAAACAGAGGGCAGAGCACGCCCCTATTCACGTCGACAGGACTGTAGAGTGTCAGGTCAAGAGCTTCAAGGTCCTCTGTGTCCACATCACTAAGAATCTATTATGGTCCACACACACCAACACAGTCGTGAAGAGAGCACAACAATGCCTATTCCCTCTCAGGAGGTTGAAAAGATTTGGCATGGGCCCTCAAAAGGTTTAGAGCATCTTGAGAGCATGGAGGGCATCTTGACTGGCTGGTATGGCAACTGCTTGGCATCTGACCGTAAAGTGCTACAGAAGGTCTTGTGTACAGCCCAGTACATCACTGGGGCTGAGCTCCTTGCTATCCAGGACCTCTATATCAGGCGGTGTCAGAGGAAGACCCTAAAAATTGTCAAAAACTTCAGCAACGCTCGTCATAGACCGTTCTCTCTGCTGCCGCATAGCAAGCGATACCGATGCAGCAAGTCTGGAACCAACAGGACCCTGAACACCTTCTACCCCCAAGCCATAAGACTGCTAAATAGTTAGTTAAATAGTCTGGGTAGCTATTTGGTTAGCTATCGGCATTGACCCTTTTTGCACTGACCTTTTTGACTTATCACATACGCTGCTGCTACTGTTAATCATCTATCCTGTTGCCTAGTCACTTTATTCCTAGTTATATGTAAATATCTACCTCAATTACCTCGTACCCCTGCATATCGGCTCGGTACGGGTACCCCGTGTATAAAGGCAAGTTATCGTTACTCATTGTGTATTTTTTATTCATTTTATTATTACGTGTTTTACTGATTACTCTCTTTTTCTCTCTACATTGTTGGGAAGGGCCCATAAGTAAGCATTTCACTGTTAGCCTACTCTTGTTGTTTACCAAGCATGTGATGATTCAAATCTTATTTAATTTGATTTAACATGGAAAAGCCAGATGCACTGAGAGTATGGAGTATGGACATGGTTACATTTAGCCAAAGGTAAGACTGGAAGGTATACACAGTGCTGTGGAGTGGTACAAATGACTGGCAGTGTGGGTCTATACCCTGCAAGGGCTTGCTATAAGCTAATGTAAACATAGTATAGCTCTGTATTGTCTAATGGGTTCATTACATACAATATAATTAAGCAATAAGGCACGAGGAGGTGTGGTACATGGCCAATATACCACGGCTAAGTGCTGTTCTTACGCACGACGCAACACGGTGTGCCTGGATACAGACCTTAGCCGTGGTATATTGGGCATATATCACAAACCCCCGAGGTGCCTTACTGCTATTATACTGGTTACCAACATAATTAGAGCAGTACAAATAAATGTTTTGCCATACCCCTGGTATACGGTCTGATATACCACGGTTGTCAGCCAATCAGCAGTCAGGAAGCGAACCACCCAGTTTATAATTACACAATCTCCCCTGAGCAAATGTTATGCTAGCCCCTTCATACAAATGTTATGCTAGCCCCTTCATACAAATGTTATGCTAGCCCCTTCATACTCGTCTGTCAATTGATTCCTTTTATCACGGCAGTTTCCAGCTGAAATCATAGTAAATCAAGTGGGACTATAAGGTTCTATCTACATCTTGGTCAAGACTGAGTTATTGACATAGCCTTGTTCTGTTAAATGTTCACTACCTATACGTACAGTAGTCTAAATACCCCAATTCAGGTTGTTAAGTTCAAAAGAATACAAGATAAAAAATTGCTGACACATTCAAACCACTGAGGGTTCAGAACTTTAAAGCCAGTTATCTCTGAATGATCTTTTTGCAGACAGAACTTTATAGTCCCAAGCTCTTGTAATGGGTTTACTTTGACTAAACAGTATGCCACAGTCATAGGGGAAAATCGGCAAACTCCCTTGCAACGTTCCCTTGATAAATAACGCACGCGGATTGCCAACCTGGTATCAGTTTATATGCATCATGTTGTGAAGCTTTTACAAAAAAGATATGCGGGGGGTATACAGTAGATACACTGGTACACAGTAGCCTCTGATAGATCAAATCAAAACAGAGTAATAGCATATTCATCAACTAGATAAAATGCAATGCAATAAGCCGAGCTCTCTGAGAAAACAATATAGAAGTGAGTAAAAGTGAGTGGGCTGATTGAAGCAAATGTAATAAGCCTTGGGGGAAACTAGAGAATCTCTCGTGCTTGGATATTAAATATTTCTCAAACAGTATCATCATGGGATAAATCAGCTATTTGTTTACTGGCACTCCTTCTGATAAACCAAGGGCTACATGTTTTGCTAACATAGAGCTAGCCTTACAACAGTCGATAGACAGTATGTTTACAGCACAGCTATCATCAATTGCAACATACCTGAAATTGTAAGTGTAACCACATTTCTCAATGGGCTTGCTTGATGGACAGCGGGAAAGTGTGGCGGACATTTCTGTAATGAAATGATAAATCATCATAGCTGGGCAGAAGCGTCTATTCTTGGTGACACACGAGAGAGAACACACGGCCTACAGTACATGGCATTGTCATTAGTATGCATAGATATTTACAGTACATCTATTTACTTCCATTTGCAATTCAGATGAAATGGTAAGCTCTCCCTAATAATTCTGCTGCCTTTTATTTGTAGGAACACCCTAATGTAAAAATCTACAACATTCAGCAATATGGCCTGGAAGGTTAGGGGGAAAGACTGATTTGACAAACAGAAACACTGGTTCAAATCCCTGGAGGGCGGGGAACTCAAGCCTTGTTCGGAATAAGTGAGGCACTTATCCTCTTCCCAACACCCTGCCATGTAAAGAGCAATTAGAGAAATAAAATAATAGGTTTGTTCTTAGCATGTTTATTTACATGTTTATTACCCCTTAAAACGATGATGCATGTCTGCAACGGTTGTTCCAGAGGTCATAGGTCATGTGCTAATTTCAGGGCCAATCATGTGCTGGTCTCCCAAAGCTGTTTGAACTCAAGGAGGAATATGATTGGCCTTGAGCTCTGAAACGTCACCATGTTGCTATAGAGTGACAGGCTCACATAGTGACCTCTCCTCTAAATGAACCCTATAAGATTTGAATTCAGAGGTCAGAGTTGCTGTGTGTGTGTGTGTGTGTGTTTAGGACGCATTATGGGAACAACCATTTATATGTAAAACACAGAGTATGCATGTATTCCTTGTAATCGCATGGGTCTTCTTTGAAAACAACAGCTCTAAGTATGTGTAGCTTCTGTTGGGTCACTGTTTCATGACCATTTATGTTCCGGGAACCCAACAGAGCGAGAAATCACGGACGCAACAGCTGCAGCAAAATATTGAATTGGTCTGAAGGGTGATAACCAAGTAGCCACTACCACTGTCCTGGAATATTTAAGACCCACAGTTAAACAGCTTAACTAGTTAGAGTCGTGCTTCTAGCAGAGTGCAAATATACACATTCCTGTGTTTATCCAAAACCAAAATGCATTTAATTATTTTCTAATCATCCTAACTTGATTCCTTCCATCCAATTGGTAGAGGAGAGAGGAGGGATTGTTTTAAAAACGTTTCATTGTACTTCGGAAGTAGCTGTTCAAGAGGAACAGTATCTCAGGTAAAATTATACATATCTACACTTGCTCTGAATTAAATCCTAAAAGACTACAATAAATAACTTAGTCCAGTGGTGTACTTTAGGGTTATATGCCGAGACCACTCATAATGTTGAGCATCGGGCTTGTTCAGTCAGTGTTACAGTAAGTGCTCGGCAGGAAACAGTGTGCGTACCTTTGGCAACCGCAGAACACTACTACGAGATATGTGCTCATGTTATACCCTAGCCATTCATCATTATGTAAATTGTAATTTATATTCTAATCAGTAAGGACAAAAGTGAACTTAGAAAAGCAAGAGATTCATCAAAGCTCATAACACTGGACAAAAAGTTCCACCGTTCATAGACCCATCCTTTTGTCAGTCTGACAGTGACGCTCCATCCAAATGTCTGGTATCCATCAACGTTCAACCTGGGCAAGGACAATGTCAACTGCCTCCCCCATAAGCTAATTCTCTAGGTAGTTCAGCCTTTTCAATAACTCCAGCATCAACCACAAGTAGGTCAGTGTCTCCTTAGGACGCAAACCACCGGTGTCCTTCACAATGTCAGCCAGATTCGGATGGAAGGAGGAAAGCAAGGAGGTGACAGGACCCAAAGAGGAGGGAATGTCACTTTGCACTTTTGAAGACCAGGGACACTTTGGTAGAAGATATCTGATATTCCAGCACACATACCTTGTTGAATGGTTTGGATAATCCGTCTTCAAAGACATGGACGTAGTGGCCAATAGATAAAGAAATCCTGCAACACAAAATGGAGGGAAACATTAGCATGATTAGCCATAGTAATAGTGAAAGTTACAATACACATTCACATATTTTGTGAGCCTTCTGTAGTAAATAGAGGACTTGGCAGGGTACAAGTAATTAAGGGATATAGACTTTGTACATTAAAACTACTGATTCGAGTTTGAATTAATGAGTTTTTCAGAGAATTGAATAGCTTTAGCATAAAAGGCAATGAGTCAGCAAATAACACAAGACTTAATGCACTTCATCTTAATCTAGTGTCTTCAAAACCCTACTTATCTTTCCGGTAATTATCAACAGAAGAAATTGAATTATCCAGCCATTTCCTTGTTTTGGAAATCAATTAGGCCTATCTTTCAGAGGTATGCGAATTGGAGCAACTTAGGAGATCAGACAATTTAATTAAGAATCCTAACTTCCGATTAAGATCATACTTCAGGAAGCAGCTCCGGCAGGTACTTTCCCTTAAAAGTGAACCATTCAAGTTTTAGAAAGGATATTTCCCAATGAGAATTGTTTCACAATATTGAACACACCACATAGCGTTGGAAAAGCATTGTTGGCTATAATAATCATTAAAACTTCAAAACCAAGAGTTGAGTGTAAGCAACAATGTGCATGGTAGTTGAGATAACCAGACAAAACTCTGCCCCCTTACAATCCTGGTGGAGGTTCTCTATGAGATAAAGCTACACCCATATTACCATCACATGACGCCACATAGCAAAAGCCATACATATAGAGTAGTGTGGATAAGAGTTGTCACAATAACAAAGGAGGTTGGTGGCAACTTAATTGGGGAGAACGGGTTTTGTGGTAATGGCTGGAGCGGAATAAGTGGGATGGTATCAAATACATCAAACACATGGTTTCCATGTGTTTGATGCCATTCCATTTGCTTCATTCCAGCCATTATTATGAGCCATCCTCCCATCAGCAGCCTCCATTGCACAGTAAGTCTATTACTAATTCTGTCTTCGTTTTTGGTAACACACACTGATAAGGGATGAATGTTGATTGATGGCAAATGTGGCCGTCCCAACCCTGACCTTTGGTGGGATGGACTACTACTATGGAAGCCTAGTCCCCTGATACCTTGGCTTGAACCCAATAGGGTCATCTAGGCCAGGCTGGGGTCTTAGCTTACCATTGCCCTGCAACCTGCTGCTGCGCTTGAGTTTGATCCTGTGTGTTTGTGTGAGTGAGTGTTTGTGTACGTGCGTGCGTACACTCGTGTGTGTGTGTGTGTGTGTGTGTGTGTGTGTGTGTGTGTGTGTGTGTGTGTGTGTGTGTGTCTGCATGCAGTTAGCTCTTGTTCAATCAATGCTATCACAGTTCAGCTCTTGTTCATCCAACAGAACAGGACCCCCTTAGAGACACATCACGAGGGATTTGAACATATCATTCCTAGCATTCTAGCCTTTAGCCACAATCAAATGTGTCGGATACATCAACACAAGGTGAGAACCGTGATAATTAATGATAGTGACAGGACCGACAGGATAAACTAGATAGAAAAAAAGTTAAATCAATATTCGGACTAGACCGCACAAATAGACCAGCCAAAACGATGGCAGCTTGAGTCAAGATGCTGAAGCCTGAGGGAGAGGGATATGTCGGATCATGTTAGACATAGAAGAAAAAGAAAGGCTTCATGTTTTGCTGACTGAGCAGTGACAAAAGATGTACACATAGCTCACAGGTTAACATTAGTCAGCAGGAAGTCTTGACTGGAGGGTTTGTTTGACCATGTATTGTACAGCTGACCAGCCATTAGGGCTCAATGCAGTTTCAGTTTCCTAAGGCATCGCTAACACTGGTGCTAACCACAGGACCCTCATAGCATACAGCAGCTCAGTGTGTGGTGGTGCATTAACCTACAATAGCACTCCACTGACACACATACATTACAGCCTCTGTTTCAGCAGCGCAGTGGGGCCATCTGAGCTCAACCACTCACAGTCCACTCAGAGAAATCTTAACTTCAGGGCACTCTCTCTCCCTGTCTCTCTCTTTTTCTCTTACTCACTCACTCACATGCACGCACGCACGCACGCACGCACGCACGCACACACACACACACACACACACACACACACACACACACACACACACACACACACACACACACACACACACACACACACACACCCACCCTACTTTTTATCATTCTACCTCAGCATCTATAGCATGAATGACCAAACTCTTCTTGAGATTAAAAAAACTGTCCACCCTTCCCCCCGTTTCTCCTCCACCTCCTCCTCCATGCTTCTCCTCTCACACTCGAATCACAGAGGGCGCATAGCAACGGCTGCTACTCCGCTGGGAGATCAGTGTGAATAAATCTATTTCCAGATAAACCAATTGAACATATCACCCCTCTGTTATCTCTCTCTCTCGTTCATTCTATTGTCATATGCACCCCCTGGCCGTTACAAAGGTGTTCAGGCACACACAATTCACACGCAATGCACCATGGGAGATATGCTCCCATAATCTGTTTTGGCTGGAGGGGTGCAGTGAGTCTGTTTCCCTCTCTCTGGTCATCGACAGGCCTAGCCTTATAGTCCGGGGTAAATATGGAGAGAGCAACATGCGGTTCATAGCTAGGCTAATAAGGCTTGAATCAAAAACATCCATCGAAACACCTTAATTAAAAACAAAGACACTGTGGATCTGGGGGAGCTGTGGTGCATAAGGAAGAAGTGACTGTAGGGATGATGGGGACATTTAGCTCAAATGTGAGTTTGGTGTTTGGGTGAGTGATTTGGCCATTGTGAAGAGTTTGTAGTTTGATGTCTTATGTGACAGTGGTTTGTAAAGTTGTTTGTTCGATGGAATCAGTTTGTCATTGATTTATGCAAGAGCAAATGCAAGTTTCTTTGTCTTCTATTGCAAGACAGCCGAGTGAGTTGTAATAACAAGTTGCAAGATATGAGGCTTTCATAATAACAAATGTACCATAAACGTCAGGTATTTATTGAATTTGATCAAATATTCACGTGTGCTGACACTTGATTGGTGCAGTATTTTGACCATGCCAATACCATGAGACAACCTAATATAGCAGCAATTTCAACTGTATGTGCAGTCATCCAATGTGTTTTTATCAACTACCTTTATTCCATTTTAGACCTATACATGCCTCCTGTAAGACCCTATGATCTGTGAACCATACATGATACAGACAACATCTTGGTGTCATACTCCTTAAAGTGTATTCTAAAAAATGTACTATGTTTTGATTCTAAAATTTTTAAAAATCCACAATAATTAATTCAACATTACAAATATTAATATTAATATCGCAAAAACTGCCTTTTTTATTTTGTTCATTTTAAGACATATTGTTTGTAAGAATATACTGTACTCTTCACACATGTCTAATTTCCAGAGGAGGCTCTCTGGTACTTTTAATGATATGACCCATTTTATACATATAAATTGATATTCTAGGTCATTTTTTGTATTTTTTATTTCACCTTTATTTAACCAATTACAACCCTCATTTAGGATTGTACATTCAGCAAATTACCAGCAGGGTTCACTTTAAATCCATTTTTCCATTCACTGTGTTGGTGGCGCTCATAAAATGTGTCATATCTTCAGAAACAGCAGAGAGCCCTCTCTGAAAATGTGATTTCATTGAAGAGTATATTGTTCCAAACAATATGTCTTAAAATGAACAAAATTAAAAATGCTGGTTTTGAAATATTAATATTATATATTAATATATATATTAATATTCACGGATCATAGGATCTTACATGTATATGAGGCATGTATAGGTCTGAAAAGGGCCTAAAATGGACACTTTCATTATCATTTAAAGAAAATGGTTGGTGATACAAATGGTTTGTGTAAAAAATGGTTTGTGTAAAAAGCATTTAAAAAATCTTTCCTCCTAATTAAGTTTCTACATGAAAATTGCCAGAACAATCTGAGATAACCCCAAAAATGTTTGCTCCTGCTGGCGTGGCATCACCCAATGGTAGATTTGACATACAGTAAAAAACACTTCACCACCAGGTATAGCATCGCTCTGGTTTGCCCCTGGGATGGCCCTTGCCGTGTTAGCCGTTTACTGCAGTGGGCTAATTCAGGGTCACACAAAAGTATACACCTCACACACATGGTTAAGGGCTGAAAAAAACAATCCCAGTATTTGTATAACAAAACAATTTGACATAGAAACACCGGATCTTCTGCATTAAAAATACATGTTTTATTAATTATGAAATTATTCAAAGATTAACATTCCACCCATGAGGCCACTAAAGGGCGATTTGGTCATTTGACTGCAGGAAAGTACCAACTGTAACCATGACAAATATCATTGTGGCAACCGCCCTAGTTAACAGGCGGTAAAAAGTTGGCCACACTGCAGTTCACACAGAGAGGAAGGGGAAGCCTGCCCACAGCCCTCAATCATCAGCCATACAGGATATCCTGCTGTGTCTGGCACACCTTCACCACTTCCCTCTTCTCCCTCCCCCACCACTCCCTCCTCCTTCCCGGATGGGACTTGTTCTCTCTATCCTTCCCCCCTCTTTCTCCTACATGGTATTGGATGACACTATGCTGTTAGCTCTCTCTTTCTTTAAATAATGCATTTTCATCTTGTGTTTTCAATTTCTCTTATACACACATCCTTTTAAATCTCCTCCCCCTTATCTTCTTTTCTTTCTCTCTGCTACCCTTCCTTCTTTCTATTTTCCTCTCTTTCGCTTTACATTTCAATGTTATGTTTTAGTGGCGTGACTGCGACTACTACCGTCACAAAAGCGTGACAATTTCACCAAAGACATGGTTACGGGAAAAAAAACAAGACACTTGCTCCATCTCTGTCTCGTAACCCCCCCCCCCCCTCACTTCTCCATTTCAACTCGCTGATATCCCCCCCATTTTTCATCTCTCCTCTCTCACTCCTTCTTTCTCCCTCTCCTTCCCTTTGTCACACACTCCCCCATTGCATCTCTCTCAGCCCCTCATCTTCTCCCATAGGCTGAACTTGTGGATCCCCTGGTGTGTGTGTGTGGTGTGTGTGCGGCTGAAATATTAATGTATCTAAGCAGACGACTCCTCCAGCACACTCCCTGGGAGGTGGAGGCCATGGAACGGAGAGAGGGAGGATGAGAAAGGGGGATGAACCTAAGTAAGAGGGATGAGAAAACTGTAGAAGAGGAATCAAGTCTGTGTGTGTGTGTGTGTGTGTGTGTGTGTGTGTGTGTGTGTGTGTGTGTGTGTGTGTGTGTGTGTGTGTGTGTGTGTGTGTGTGTGTGTGTGTGTGCGTGCGTGCGTGCGTGCGTGCGTGCGTGCGTGCGTGCGTGCGTGCGTGTGTGTGTGTGTGTACAGTTGTATATGTGTGATAGGTGTGTATAAGAAGTGTTTGTCTGACCCAGTTTTACCATAGCAGAATATACCTTTCAACATAATCATTGGTTTCCAAGTAGGTCAGTCACTCAGTCAGTAGCACTGCACAGTATCAACCATCCTAATGGCATAGCCAAACACTTGCCAGCTGGCTTATAAACATCCACTCTCTTGCTTCCAGCTCATATGGCGTGTCTTTAGAGCTTGTCAATTGCAATGCCTGTGTTTTGTTCAGTGCTCTTATTCACTCTGTGTGCTGTACTGTGGTGCCTAGATGATCTCCCTCACTAGCCCCAGCTTTGTGGAACCTCACAATGTTTTTGTTAACCCCCTTCTCTTGTTTTCACTCTCCTAGGGCTGGGCAATATGGCCAAAATAGTATTATCATTTTTCTCATTTTTGACAGTATGAAAGTATTTGACGGTATTTTATGTTTTTTTATAATAAAAGGGCGGCAACAAAAACATTTTAAATGTGTCCGCTTGCTTCCCATCCAGAACAGTTAGTGTATATATTATGAATACATTATATTATGAATACATTTTGTGACGTTTTAGTTCGTTTTGGTCTTTGGCAAGGTTTTTGTTTTCAGCTGTTTGTGCACACAAAGCATTTTCTTGAGGCAAGCCGAAGTTCGGAAGCCGAAGTCTACGCCCCTAAATCGGTGATTGGTCAACAGTAGTGATTCTTCAATGAAGTGTTTATTTTCATTCAACGATAGATGACTCGTTTTCATGCACATCTTTTCACTTGAGAAATACTGCACCAAACATCTTGCTTAGTTAGATGTTAAATGCGTAAAATTTCCACTTGTAAATATTTCTTAATTAATAACAGATTTCTTGAGTTATCTTAGATTAATTCTGTCTATTCTGAGGAATTGTATATTGGCTATGGCGTCTCATTTTTCAAGCGAAGGTCTTTCAAGGGAATATGCAAGCACACTAGGTGCCAACAGAACCGAAGCATGCAGAACCAGTTAGTGGTTTTAATGGGGCTTTCTCTCTTCTGATTGTTTTATACTGTTCAATCAAACTTCAATCAAAAACTATTTTCAGCATTTTCATAAATTTCTGCATTTCCTTCACTCTGCATTTCCTTTACTTTTGTCTTTTGTCTATTTTGTGAATTGTGGAAGTACATTTTCCTTTATCAGAGTAATCAGGGTTGCGGAGTAACAGATTACATGTAATCCTCCCCATCGCTCAACTTCCCTCCCTCTCTCTCTCTTGCTCTCCCCCTCTCGCTCTCTCTCTCTCTCTTTCCCTCTTTCTCAGCTGTTGGTGAGTAGCGCTGTACTGGGTGACACTAGCGTAGAGGTGACCTTGGTAAGAGCAGCGGAGCCTCCAGCGATCGCCATGGAGACTGAATCTACCTCAAGCTAGGCCGTGGTTGGGAAAGAGAGCAAGAGTGAGAAAGAGAGACAGAACATAGAGAGGTAGAGTAAGAATAGCAAGATAAAATATATACAGCATGTACAGTGTAGAGAGACAGGGGGTGGAGGGAGAGAAAACAAAGTGAGAGAAGAGATAGTGACAGAGTAGAGACGGATGAGAAGACAACAGAGGGGGAGGATGAGAGGGACCAGAGATGGCAAAGAAAGAAAGAGAGAGAAATTAAGAGGAGGTGGACGAATGACAGAGGATAGATGAAGGTGGGAAAAGAACAATGATAGTGAAAAAAGAGAGAGAGAAAGGGTGAAGATAAAGGAGATGTGGAGAGGGGAAAGAAAGAGGGAGAGGTCTGACAGATGAGGGCAGAGAGAGTTGGCATAGGCAGCTCTTCGGTGGAGCTTCCACTGTCCAGTCCCACACTTCCATCCCCATCAATCTGTTCTAGATTACTATAATACTACCCTGGCTTCTCCCTCTCTCCCTCCATCCCCCCTCTCTCTTTCCTTTCTCTCTCTCTCTCTCTCTCTCTCTCTCTCTCTCTCTCTCTCTCTCTCTCTCTCTCTCTCTCTCTCTCTCTCTCTCTCTCTCTCTCTCTCTCTCTCTTCTCTCTCTTCTCTCTCTCTCTCTCTCTCTCTCTCTCTCTCTCTCTCTCTCTCTCTCTCTCTCTCTCTCTGTCTGTCTGTCTGTCTGTCTCTCTCTCTCTCTCTAACACCCTTCTCATCTCACTCCCTCTTTCTCTCCCCCCCTCTCTATTCCCCTCTCTCTCTCTGTCTCTGTCTCCCTCTCTCTAACACCCTTCTCATCTCACTCCCTCTTTCTCTCCCCCTCTCTATTCCTCTCTCTCTCTCTCTCTCTCTCTCTCTCTCTTTCTCTCTCTCTCTCTCTCTCTCTCTCTCTCTCTCTCTCTCTCTCTCTCTCTCTCTCTCTCTCTCTCTCTCTTCCCTCTCTCTCTCTCTCTCTCCATTCTCTCCCTCTCTCTCCCTCTCTCTATCAAGCACTCACTCATGGCAGGTGGTCTTTAAGCAAATAAAAAGTAAGCCCTACTTTTAAACCCCTCTTAAAAAGGGAAGGACGGGTAACGATGCTTCGTGGGTGTCAGTTGTTGATGTGTGCAGAGGGTCCCTGGTTCGAGCCCAGGAAGGGGCGAGGAGAGGGACGGAAGCTATACTGTTACATTATGAAATGCAGGATGTCCTAATCTAAAGGGGGAAACATAGTCCAGGTCAAAAAGGGTGGCTTTCGCAACAATAAAATTAATCAGTTTGGACCACAATTTATACATATACATTTACCTTATACAAAATATTCTGTGAACAGATGAAACTACAGTTGAGTTGTTTGGAAGGAACACACTACACTATGTGTGGAGAAAAAAGGCACAGCACAGCACACCAACATCAAAACCTCATACCAACTGTAAAGTATGGTGGAAGGAGCATCATGGTTTGGGGCTGCTTTGCTGCCTCAGGGCCTGGACAGCTTGCTATCATCAACGGACAAATGAATTCCCAAGTTTATCAAGACATTTTGCAGGAGAATGTTAGGCTATCTGTCCGCCAATTGAAGCTCCACAGAAGTTGGGTGATGCAACAGGACAACGACCCAAAAACACAGAAGTAAATCAACAACAGAATGGCTTCAACAAAAGAAAATACGCCTTCCTGACCTAACCCGATTGAGATGCTGTGGCATGATCTCAAGAGAGCAGTTCACACCAGACATCCCAACTCCCTATATGGCAGGAACCTAGGAAGAAACCAGGCTCTGTCTTGTATGTTAAACTCTCTGTGGGAAAATGCTTGTAATGCTATCAGATCTGGGCCCAAAGCATTTTTTTATTTATTGAACCTTTATTTAACTAGACAAGTCAGTTAAGAACAAATTCTTATTTACAATGACGGCCTACCCCGGCCAAACCCAGATGATGCTGGGCCAATTGTGTGCCGCCCTATGAGACTCCCAATCACAGCCGGTTGTGATACAGCCTGGAATCAAACCAGGGTCTGTAGTGACACCTCCAGCACTGAGATGCAGTGAACTAGTCCTCTGTGCCATTCGGGAGCCCGAGCATCTCATAGTAGTAATACTGATCTAGGACCAGTTTGCCTTACAAAGCATGATTGAGAAGATTATATGGACAGGAGGGACCTGATTCTCTATCAGTACTTCTACTCTGAGATGCTTTCTGGATACGGTCCTGGCCCTTAGTCCTCTCTCACCATCACTGTTCCAGCATGTGGTCTTGGCTCACCATAAGGCCAGTGGTCTCAGCATGGTGATAGGATAAGCCATCTGTGGACCACCAGTCTCTTCCTCAGGGGGGATGTGAGTGACTGTACTCTTTTGGAGCTACACAGTTTTGACCTTCAGTTGACCGCTAAGGGGGTCCTTGTGATCTTTCTAATGACCCCTGGTTGACCCTTAGGATCTGTGTCCACAGTGCTAGGGGTTAGGTTGCACCTCAATAGTTTCAAAAAAGGTTTCCTCTCCTGGTTTCCTGCATTGACCCAGTCGGGTGGTTGCAATGACTTCATTCTAACATTGTCTGTGAGATTCTGGTCAGGTTGTAAACTGATTGTAAAATGACGTTTTTTGGACGTCTTTTTAGCAACCAGAAAAAGAGGTTGATAATTGGTTGTAATCTTGTTATCTGACCAGACAACAACCATAATATGACGTCTAGATTGCGACATGATAAAATTGACGCCCGTTGACGCACCCGTGCGTCAATCTAAGTAACATAATAAAAATATCCCCATCAAAATCCGTCGGTTTAAGCTAGAGATGGGTGGCCGAGGTGGCCGAGGTGGCCGTGGTGGCCGAGGTGGCCGTGGTGGCCGAGGTGGCCGTGGTGGCCGAGGTGGTCGAGTTGGTAGAGGTGGCCGTGGTGGCCGTGGTGGCCGAGGTGGCCGTGGTGGCCGAGGTGGCCGTGGCGGCCGAGGTGGCCGAGGTGGCCGAGTTGGCCGAGGTGGCCGTGGTGGCCGAGGTGGCCGTGGTGGCCGAGTAGGCCGAGGTGGCCGTGGTGGCCGAGTAGGCCGAGGTGGCCGTGGTGGCCGAGGTGGCCGAGGTGGCCGAGTTGGCCGAGGTGGCCGTGGTGGCCGAGGTGGCCGTGGTGGCCGAGTAGGCCGAGGTGGCCGTGGTGGCCGAGGTGGCCGAGGTGGCCGAGGTGTTTGTCAGACCATGAGACATCCCGAAAATGTGTCTTCTCACGAAAACGTCTGCAGCGTCCGAACTGTTTGGGCTACAAACTGATATGGAAAGGGGAGAATCTCACGAACACGATGGTGTTCTCCGTTTTGCTCTACGACCCCTATACGTGTTCTTGGGACTCATCTGAAGGTAACCAGGTACGGGTTTAAACGCTTTATGGAAGTAGGGAGGTAGTTTTATGCCAACAAAAAAGGGGTTACATATGTGTCCAATAAACAAAAATATTTCCTGAGCTTTCTTATATCTCCTAGATATAGAACAGAAACTTCAAAAACGTATTCCTTACGATAATTTTTTGAATGTCTGTTTTGCAATTTATGAATGTGTTATACAATGCGTTTCTATGGGCTATAGTAGTAAAGGCCAAATGCAATATTTTTTCGGATACCTACAGAGGCGAAATGATCCATGGTATGAATATCTCAAAACAATATGTTAGCTAAGTAGAACCCCCTCCCTCCGCCAAGGCTTAGACTTTTAGAGGTTTAACCTGTTTATAATCTGTCAACAACACACTATAGTCTCTCAGTTGAAATCACAGCAAAGACAGGAAGTGCCTCTCACATCAAGCCAATAGGATGATCTTATTTCAGATTATAGTTAGGCTACAGAGAAAGAAATCGGAAGTACAGTGAGGCTGACCTTTCTGTAAAAAATCCACTGAGTGTTTCTATGGTTTCAAGTGGCTACTGCTATGGCCAAAGATGTTGTGTGAAATAGATGGAGAGACAGAGAGAAGAAGACCTGGGCAGGAGAGGGAGAGAGGTAGAGAGAGAGCAATGGAGGGAAGGAGACAGAGGGGGAGAAAAAGAGGTGCGTACATAGACACACTCAACAAGCTTCCCAGACAGATGTATAACTACTGAGCCAACACAGGGGCGGAAAACTCTGTAAAACAGGTTAATGGTACACTCAGCACAATGACATCATCAAAAACAATGTGGCAACTTCCTACTCATAGATAACAACATTGGCCGAATTCATCCGCGACAAGACTATCAGTATTGGTGCTTTACTACAACGTCTGCCACACTGCATGTCCACGTTGGGAAGAATCAATAAAGGCAGTCTGCATGTAGGAACTAGGAAGTTAGCTCATTATGATAACGTCATCTTAGTTAGTCTACTAAGACACAATAGAATTTAAAAACATTCTAAAATAAAGATATAGTCCGGGGTGGAACCATATCACATATCATGTTATCCCTCCAAGTTTCAGTCAGTTTTCTTGCGTTTGGTGCCTAATGGATATGACGCGGGTTCCATTTCAACTTTGTTTTTTTTAAGTAGATAGCCTACTTGCTCTTTGATGTGATGATCAGTTCTTTAAATTCCATAATAGTAGTTATGAGTACAACTGTCAAACACACAAAAGTACTCATCGACACACACACAAGCACACAACAGATGCAAGCACGCATCCCACACTCACACATATAGACAATGAAATACTGCTGAAAAACATTGGGTACGATGATTTTGCATTTGCAGGAAATATGCCCTACTGCCTCTCACTGCCAGCAAAGACAACTTCAGGAAATGAATTGTTAAACTCACCTGCTACAATATACAATATATGCTACAAGACAGGATGTTGAATTAAACAAACAGTTCACTAAATTAATCCAGACTAAGTGTATATTCCTTTAATATTAAGTCATTTTCTCTGTTTCATCATTGTTCTATGGATCCAAACATGCATTCTCATAGTGCATGGAGATAATGATTTTGTCTCATCCCAAAAACCAGGACCAGGCGCTTTGAAATAAAGGAAAAAGGGCCCTGAGTGTTTTGCAATTGGCATGAGACGGCTCCATTGAGTGCCCCCAAAACAAATTGAATGAATCACTTGACACATTTGCTTGCAGCACAATCCTTTCATTGGCCACCCACACAAGGCTGTTGTGTCCAGATATTCTAATTAGCCGCTTTGGCCGTCTGCGTGCGGCCTCGCCGCCACCTCTTCCTGGGTCAGGGTTCTGCCTTGAGGCAGGGTTTTGCCTGTAGGCAGGGTTCTTCAGGCCGTTTATTGGCATCTCTTCTCTCACAGAGTTCTCTGCTCCTGAGAGGTTGTGAGGGCTTTGTACAAAGGGAAAAGAACACTACAGCTAAGTCGCTCCTCAACCAAGGTGCATGAATAGAGAAGCAAACTGAAGTGAAGAGAAAATTCAGCATCTCTTGGAGGACAGTGAAAAGTGCCTCTAAAAGTGTTTTGATCATACAAAAAAAACGTTGAATAAAAACAATTGATCTAAATGAGTTATTCACTACACAGAACAGACCTAGTTTAAAATAATTGTTTCAATAATTTAGGTGTGCTTGATTGAGCTTGCATGTTGCAATGGAACCAATAGCAAACTACCAAAACTGAAAATCCCGCCCACCTGTCACTCAAGGTAGGCTAAAGCAAATGCTAGAAGTATTTGACGGATTTCAAATAGAAGCCTGGTCTGATTCAAAACAGGCGTGTGTATGGATAAGGAACATGTTTTCTGAGCCTCCAGGCTGGTGTCTGATTGTTGTCTTCTGATGAATCAAGTACTGATAAATGGCATTATAATCAATCATTGCATCATTTTCTTCACCAAAACTGTTATATTAAATGGACATTTTAATAAACCTGTTTTTTAATTTAAGAAAATCAGCATTTTGACATGTCCCACGTCATGTTTTTCTGACTTCTAGGAAGATTTCAACCCACTTAACCCGAAGTTCCCGAAGTTTCCACCATCATTGTAAAGTCCAAGTAATATTTTTGGGGAATATGTATTTTCTGAAGATGATTATTTATTTAATGTGATTAGTGATTCATTTACATTTGTCCCTCATTTTAAGGTCAACCCTGTTACGTGAACTGAACCTTCTCTTTAAAATGGTGAAACTATTATTTAAAAATATTGTTTTTAAAAGAAACATTGAACATCGAATAATCAAATCATAGTGAAAAAGCAGCTGAACTGGTTTTACTCTCTTTGGCAATTGTCTGGTGTTTTGTGGTAGAAAACCGAGTATGACACGTCAACCTTGTTACCTATACGAACCTTTTATATTTGCATTATGACAGGACTTCAAACTCTCGTTTCGTCTAGCTTTATGCTATTTTTACCACAGCATTGTGATTTAGAAACTAGTAAGTATGGTGATACTGTGTGCATTACTGTTTTGCTAAAAGCATATTTTACCTTCCACAACTGAAGTGACTTACCCTCTAGCACAGGTGATCCTTCTTAAATTGCCCCCCCCCCCCCCCCCCCCCCCCCCCCCCTTGTACAACCATGAAACAAGCTCTTTGAGGAATACTGTCTGCACAGTGCAAACAGGAAATGTGCCCCCAGGCGCTCTGGTCAAAGCGACATTACGACATCACTATCAACTAGCAGCATAACTAACTTCACAAACTTTCCCCAGGGTTCAAATGTCACATTGTCACACCAATTGACTAATCTCATTCTAAATGTCATGCATGATGGAAGTTAGCCACAATCTTATTCTGCAGTTAAGCTCTCTAAGTACTGTGCGGTCATAACCGCCTTCCCACTGGAAACAGACCCCCCCCCCCCCCCCCTTTTTTGATGGTTCCTGTAATTATGGATGAACAGTGTGTATCTATTTAAAAAAATAACCAAGCAGAAAAAGCAATAAGGGCATGAAGAATAACTAATTGTCACAAAACTCCAAATAAAACGTGTTTGTTGGCAGCCATTGTCTCAAATGATGATGCAATCACCCAATAATCCCTTGGTGTGAAGACAGAAGTGTTTGTATAGTGAGTCATGTGTATATGTGACACTCAGTCTTGTCACCGTGCTAACATTACTACAGTCATCCCCTATGCAAGACAATATGCTGCAGTAATCTTCTGTAATTGTATCTGCAGCAGAGTGAGGGAGGGGTGGATTCTTTCCAGATTTGTTATCATATGGTAGAATCACCTGTTTAAGATACGATATTAGACACTGACTGCCAATGAGGCTACCAAACAAACAAACACACAATGGTAGGGTGCATCACTCATTCTACAAAATAGCCAGTGGTGGAAAAAGTATCCAATTGTCATACTTCATTGAAAGTAAAGATACCTTAATAGAAAATGACTCAAGTAAAAGTGCAAGTCACCCAGTAAAATCCTACTGAGTAAAAGTCTAAAAGTATTTGCATTTAAAAATATAATAAGGATTTAATAATTGGATTTAATAAATATAATAATAAGTATCAAAAGTAAATGTAATTTCTCAAATATACTTAAGTATCAAAAGTCAAAGTAAAACTATAAATAATTTCAAATTCTATATTAAGCAAACCAGGCTGGATTTTCTTGTTTTTTTAATTTACGGATAGCCAGGGACACGCTCCAACACTCAGACATAATTTACAAACGATGCATGTGTTCAGTGAGTCAGCCAGATCAGAGGCAGTAGTGTCACGTCCTGACCATAGAAAGCCTATATTTTCTAGAGTAGGTCAGGGCGTGACTAGGGGTTTTAGCCTAGTTTATTATTTCTATGTGGGGTTCTAGGTTTAATTTTCTATGGTGGTGTTTGTGTATGATTCCCAATTAGAGGCAGCTGGTAATCATTGTCTCTAATTGGGGATCATACTTAAGTTGCATTTTTCCACCTGTGGGTTATGGGATATTGTTTGAACGTTTTGTTTCTGTGTAGTTGCCTGTTAGCACTGCATTGTCGTCACAGTTCGTTTATTCTTTATTGTTTTGTCTTTGCTAAAGTTTCACTTCTTTAATAAATTATGTGGAACTCAAAGTACGCTGCGCCTTGGTCCGTCTATACTAACGATCGTGACAAGTAGGGATGACCAGGGATGTTCCCTTGATAAGTGTGTGAATTAGACCATTTTCCTGTCCTACTAAGCATTCAAAATGTAATGAGTACTTTTGGGTACCAGGGAAAATGTATAGAGTAACATAATTTATAACATAATAACATAATTTTCTTTAGGAATGTAGTGAAGTAAAAGTTGTCAAAAATATAAATAGTAAAGTAAAGTACAGATACCCAAATAAACAACAGTACTTAAGTAGTACAGTACTTTAAAGTATGTTTACTTAAGTACTTTACACCACTGAAAATAGCCCATCTGCTTACTGTGTACTAATATTAGAAATACAATATTTTTGGTTTTGCTAAAAGGACAGCCTTCATTTTGTAACAACCAAACCTGTTGCAAATAACCCACAGTGGTTCCCCAGAACTTTCAAACAACCATCTTTACCATATGTCAAATACTGTATAAACAAATAACCAAGGCTAGGAGTAAGCCCTAGAAAAGTCTACGGCAGCTAAATGGGAAATCTGATGTTTCCTTATGTGGGCAGAACTGTTCCAGGTCAAAATATGGGTCAAAAATAAGGACAGTGGCAGCTGGGGGAAGAGAGAAAGAAACAAAGACAGCGAGAGAGAAAGAGAAAGAGAGAACTTGGTAACCCTGCCGGAATCTGTCAATCAAAGAGCAGGGATTTGAAACAACCAAACTTTTCCTCTTCAAAACAATCCACCTTTGATAGGTTCATATCACACAGATCAATGAGTTTGTTGCCGTTTACTCATTTCCAAGCCACCTTCACGGTCCTCCTCACTGGAACTGCAGTGACCAACAGGTACGGAGTCATACGGTCGCACTCCCAATCTCCACCTGTTTTATTGCCCTAACAAAACCAGTCTAAATGTGTCATTGGTAGAGATTGAATGAAATGACCTCCAGAATGTAATTCTTCTCATCCCGTCAATTCCAGCGAGCAGGGGCAAAATAAAGCAAGGCTATTTTGGTTAGGGCAATCGTTGGTTTGTGTGTGTGTGTTTATAGCGGCCCTTCTCCTTCACAGGAGTGATGGCCTAGACAGCCTTCTACTGTCAGTCTATTCTCCCTTCTTCACTCCCCATCTCCCTTCCCCTCCCTCAGTACTTCTTCTCTTCTACTTCTCCCTCTATCCACCCATCTCTTTTTACTTCCCCGTCTTCTGCCTTCCTATTCTCCGTTCCTCTCTAATCCTCACCCATCCCTTCCTGCTCTCTCCTCCTCCTCCTCCTCAGCTGAGTACCAGTCCCATTTGCACTGACAGCTGCGGTACTCAGGCAATTAGGTCAGTCCATGGCCTATTTAAAACCTCCTTGAAGGGCCTAAATTTGCTCCGGGACTCTGAGATTATCAAAGACTGCACTAACTTCTGCTACATCGTACGCTAACTGTGTGTAAAATCAGTCTTTTGACATAAAATGCATATGGAGAAAGCACCCGATAAGCTGTACAAATTGTGGGAGACACAAAAACATTTTATTTCACCTTGGAGGGTAATTGTAGAGTGTCATCAAATATGCATAGGTTTTCTGTGTGCAACTTTCCACGTTTCCCCGAACGTAGCACAGGAAATGTGCTGATATTGTGAAAATTCAACTTCACTTAAACATAAGGAAACATCAGATTTCCCATTTTAGCTGCCGTAGTCTTTTCTAGGGGTTTCTCCTAGCCTTGGTTATTTGTATATACAGTATTAAACCACCAAGCACATACACCATCCACCTACAGTAAAGTAGTACCAATAATGCACCATACAGTATACAGTATATAGAGTAACTGAAGAAGCTACAGTGAAAAACTAGTGGCAAATCACAGCTTTTAGTTGTACAGATGAAGTTAACGTTTGAAAGTTGGACTTCTGTTGCATAATAGGGGATTTAAAATGAATGTTCTTCAGATCACAGGGTGAGGAGAGGGATTCAGTGGCTTTCACAGTGGGATTCAGTGGCTTTCACAGTGGGATTCAGTGGCTTTCACAGTGGGATTCAGTGGCTTTCACAGTGGGATTCAGTGGCCTTCACAGTGGGATTCAGTGGCTTTCACAGTGGGATTCAGTGGCTTTCACAGTGGGATTCAGTGGCTTTCACAGTGGGATTCAGCGGCCTTCACAGTGGGATTCAGTGGCTTTCACAGTGGGATTCAGTGGCTTTCACAGTGGGATTCAGTGGCTTTCACAGTGGGATTCAGTGGCTTTCACAGTCCTACAAGGGATGTTCTGTAATGAGGGCTTAGGTTGTAACCTCATCTTTCATTCACAAGGCTGGGAGATAAGCCAGCAGTCCATCATAAATGTCCCAAAGATGACCATGGAGGGGTTGAGGCAAAATCTAAGTGAACTGGAGCAAGGGTGAGTGAGACCAAGACCAGTGATGACCATGACATGAACATAACTGCATCATATAAAACAGTTATGAACAGAACCAAGTATACATCAATATTTATACACCTTTGTACCATGACCTCATAGACCAGTAATAAATACAACATCAAGACCAAAACTTGACTAAGACAATAACAAATCCAGATTTGATAAAACTACACTATACAGATTATACAAAAATCCATTCTGACCCATCGGGACTAAAACCCAGGTAAGCCCAACCAACACAGCACCAAAATCTTAAAAATAAGTGATTTCAAGATAAATTAGTGTAAGTTAACAATTTAAGCAATAAAGAAATAGCAGGATTGAGAATATTTACTGCATATCAGATCAGGAAGATCAGTTCATTTCTAAGATGAATTTCAATATATTACTTCCATCCTAAATTTGATTATTCAATTAAAGATTCAAAATAGGAAGCATCAAATATAAGTCTATATATTTAATCAAGCACAAAAATGGTCAGTCACTCAAGGCGATTTACAGGATGACATATACAGCAGTGACTAACGGACATGTTTTTGAATCGAAGCAGTTCTAATGCCTCATAACCTCTTAAAGGGATTTCTTCACTGGTGTAAGAAACAGCTCTTGGTTGGATGAAGCAAAAAAACAAATCAAATGTTATTTGTCACATGCGCCTAATACAACAGATGTAGACCTTACCGTGAAATGCTTACTTACAAGCCCTTAACCAACAATGCAGTTTAAGAAAAAAAGGTATTAAGCAAGTATATACTAAAATAAACTGAAGTCAAATTAGTTAAAATAAAATAGGAAAATAACAAATGATTAAGGAGCAACAATACAATAACAGTAGCAAGGCTAACTGGGGGCACTGGTTAGTCAAGGTAATTGAGATAATATGGACATGTAGGTAGAGGTAAAGTGACTATGCATGGATAATAAACAGAGATTAGCAGCAGCGTAAAAATGGGGGTGGGTTGGGGACAATGAAAATAGTCCAGGTAGCCATTTGATTAACTATTCAAGATTCTTATGGCTTGGGGGTAGAAGCTGTTAAGAAGCCTTGACCTAGACTTGGTGCTTCGGTACTGCTTGCGGTGCAGTAGCAGAGAGAACAGCCTATGACTAGGGTGGCTGGAGCCTTCCTCTGACACCTCCTGGTCTTGCTCCCATATATATCTCTTCTGTTTCTTTGAGCATTTCTGAAGCTTCTGGCATTCTCCTGCCAGCTACATCACGTGAGGTCTGATCCTTGTTTCTTTGTGAAAACGAGTGTGTGAAGAAAGCACCATCGACTTTAACAGGATTTACTGAAGTGATTCAGCTTCATACTGTGTAGGCCATTGACCAGTTCACAGAGAGACCATCGGACCCAATTGGGCAGAGTTCTGACCAATTTCATCAGGAGTTAGCCATAGTAAGTTAGTCACCATAAGATGTAATCAGAAGTATAGTTCTTTCTATCGGTACACCACAAACACAGGCATGAATGCAGGGACAACAATGAGGGTTGTCAGTGCCAAGTGTTACAACCCCCAGGCAAAGAAATCAGTCAATTCCAGCTGTTTCACAGGCTAAGTGGTGTTGTGGCTTCAATGTTTATCTCCTCTTCTGAAATCAATTGATTTGCCACGCTTGTGATTTAGCACTATTCTCTTCACCAGCCTCTCTGTCTCTCTTTGTCTGCCTGTCAGAGCCCGTGAACAATGGTGTGCTAAACCAGTTTCATGAGGCTTGATAGATGGCTAGGAGATGTAGTATGTTTGCAAGCACAAATAATCAAGTAATATAATATTATAACATGTATACATACAATCATGCGTTAAGTGCACTGTGAAAGGGGGGCGATTAGTGTACTATGACAGATGGGAGATTAGTGCACTGTGATAGAGGGGCATTTAGTGTACTGTAATAGGAGGGGCATTTAGTGTACTGTGATAGAGGGTCATTTAGTGTACTTTGATAGGAGGAGCATTTAGTGTACTGTGATAGGAGGGCATTTAGTGTACTGTGATAGGAGGACATTTAGTGTACTGTGATAGAGGGGCATTTAGTGTACTTTGATAGGAGGGGCATTTAGTGTACTGTGATAGGAGGACATTTAGTGTACTGTGATAGGAGGGCATTTAGTGTACTGTGATAGGAGGGCATTTAGTGTACTGTGATAAGAGTGGCATTTAGTGTACTGTGATAGGAGGGCATTTAGTGTACTGTGATAGGAGGGGCATTTAGTGTACTGTGATAGGAGGGGCATTTAGTGTACTGTGATAGGAGGACATTTAGTGTACTGTGATAGGAGGGCATTTAGTGTACTGTGATAGGAGGGCATTTAGTGTACTGTGATAGGAGGGGCATTTAGTGTACTGTGATATGAGGGCATTTAGTGTACTGTGATAGAGGGGCATTTAGTGTACTTTGATAGGAGGGGCATTTAGTGTACTGTGATAGGAGGACATTTAGTGTACTGTGATAGGAGGGCATTTAGTGTACTGTGATAGGAGGGCATTTAGTGTACTGTGATAGGAGGGGCATTTAGTGTACTGTGATAGGAGGGCATTTCGTGTACTGTGATAGGAGGGGCGTTTAGTGTACTGTGATAGGAGGGCATTTAGTGTACTGTGATAGGAGGGCATTTAGTGTACTGTGATAGGAGGACATTTAGTGTACTGTGATAGGGGGGTGATTAGTGTACTGTGATAGGAGGGCATTTAGTGTACTGTGATAGGAGGGTCATTTAGTGTACTGTGATAGGAGGACATTTAGTGTACTGTGATAGGCGGGTGATTAGTGTACTGTGATAGGAGGGAATTTAGTGTACTGTGATAGGAGGGTCATTTAGTGTACTGTGATAGGAGGGCATTTAGTGTACTGTGATAGGAGGGTAATTTAGTATACTGTGATAGAGGGGCATTTAGTATACTGTGATAGAGGGGCATTTAGTGTACTGTGATAGGAGGGCATTTAGTGTACTGTGATAGAGGGGCATTTAGTGTACTGTGATAGGAGGGTCATTTAGTATACTGTGATAGAGAGGCATTTAGTATACTGTGATGGAGGGGCATTTAGTGTACTGTGATAGGAGGGCATTTAGTGTACTGTGATAGGAGGGTCATTTAGTGTACTGTGATAGAGGGGCATTTAGTGTACTGTGATAGGAGGGCATTTAGTGTGCTGTGATAGAGGGGCATTTAGTATACTGTGATAGAGGGGCATTTAGTATACTGTGATAGGAGGACATTTCGTGTACTGTGATAGGAGGGCATTTCGTGTACTGTGATAGAGGGGCATTTAGTATACTGTGATAGAGGGCATTTAGTGTACTGTGATATGAGGGCATTTTTGTGTACTGTGATAGGAGGGCATTTAGTATACTGTGATAGAGGGGCATTTAGTATACTGTGATAGAGGGGCATTTAGTGTACTGTGATATGAGGGCATTTTTGTGTACTGTGATAGGAGGGCATTTAGTATACTGTGATAGGAGGGCATTTAGTGTACTGTGATAGAGGGGAATTTTTGTGTACTGTGATAGGAGGGCATTTAGTATACTGTGATAGAGGGGCATTTAGTATACTGTGATAGAGGGGCATTTAGTGTACTGTGATAGAGGGGCATTTAGTATACTGTGATAGAGGGGCATTTAGTGTACTGTGATATGAGGGCATTTTTGTGTACTGTGATAGGAGGGCATTTAGTATACTGTGATAGAGGGGCATTTAGTGTACTGTGATAGGAGGGCATTTTAGTGTACTGTGATAGGAGGGCATTTAGTATACTGTGATAGAGGGGCATTTAGTGTACTGTGATATGAGGGCATTTTAGTGTACTGTGATAGGAGGGCATTTAGTATACTGTGATAGAGGGGCATTTAGTGTACTGTGATGTGAGGGCATTTTTGTGTACTGTGATAGGAGGGCATTTAGTGTACTGTGATAGGAGGGCATTTAGTATACTGTGATAGGAGGGCATTTCGTGTACTGTGATAGGAGGGCATTTCGTGTACTGTGATAGAGGGGCATTTAGTATACTGTGATAGAGGGCATTTAGTGTACTGTGATATGAGGGCATTTTTGTGTACTGTGATAGGAGGGCATTTAGTATACTGTGATAGAGGGGCATTTAGTGTACTGTGATATGAGGGCATTTTTGTGTACTGTGATAGGAGGGCATTTAGTATACTGTGATAGAGGGGCATTTAGTGTACTGTGATATGAGGGCATTTTTGTGTACTGTGATAGGAGGGGAATTTCGTATACTGTGATAGGGGGGTGATTAGTGCACTGCGTGCAATACCACAATAGATCAAACGGCACGTATGTCTCACAAAGGGAGGCGGTGGGGGCTTGAGGCTTGGGCTGTATGTCTGTGGGGAGCTATAAAAGGCCTGCGGTAGACACGCAAACAACCTGTCTGTCTGTCTGTTCTAGTATGTTATGTCTGGCTGTCTGAAACCCTGGCAATGTGTAAATCTGTCAATGTGCCCTTGAGCAAGTCCCCCTGGATAAGAGTGTGTGCTAAATTACTAAAATATCAAATGTAATTGACTGCACATGCACACATACCAGCTCTTTCATAGCAGCTCTTTCATAGCAGCTCTTTCATACCATCTCTTTCATCCCTAGCTACAGTATGATGCTCTCCCAATGCCCCATTACAGACAAATAGATCTGTTACTGTGACCTTCAAATCTCAGCTCCTAACCAAAAATTTGCAGCAGATTAAATGGACACAATTCCAATTTCCTATTATTATCTCATAGGAAATCCCGTTCTATCCGAACCTATAGCTAATCTTGGGAGAAAATGGTTTTCACTTTTTGCAAGCCTTTAAGAGAATAACAGAGCTCTTTCTCTGTTTATTTACTCATCGATCATCCGTGAGGGATCAACATACATCACAAACGAACTCAGACGATCACTGACATTGAGGTGCCGTTCAAAGCTATCATAAATCTGTCAAACCCCAATCAAATATATTCCCCCTATAAACATTCTTAACTGAAATATCCAAACAACAATGATTCAGTCAAATAAAAATGACAAGCAGAAAAGGGATATAGGGGAGTTTAGGTTGGCATGAATTAGCATCAAAACGCTAAACCCTTGTGATGCAGTAAAAAAAAAAGGATGATGTCGTTAATACGGTTCTCCTCAAATATAAGCTATAAGGGTCGTGTGATAGGATGAGGAAAGTTATGATTTGACTGACATGGATGGGCCCTTTAATCTTCCATTGATAGATTATACCCAGGGGACTCAGGGTTATGCTGAGCTATAAACGAAGACAGGGAAAGTTTTACTTGATATTTTGCCTTGAAGGACACAGATTATATTACCTGGCAATGGAAATAGAAACCCGGCTCTGGGAAAGAATTTGCTTAGTCGTACTATAGTTTGGTTGCTCTACTCCCCACAGACAAGTGCATGGTTAAGGTATGACCATTAGTTAGTATGGTATGTGATGTTACAGGCTGACTTTGGCCATCTTTGTATCTGGTGAGGCTTGAGGTAGAAATAGAAGTTCCTCCTAACCACAGATCTAGGATCAGATTACCCAACCCTCAATACTGACCTTCACCACACTGACCCTGAATCAGATGTTAGGGGCATCTTCTCTGAGTATCTCTTGATGTCCTTATGAAGCATAGTATAGAACAAGAAGGCCCGCACACTGTTAAAGCTCCCAATTCACAGATTTATTGACAACGTTTCCTTATGAAGCATACCACAACAGTCACGGGCTTCATCAATAAGTGCATAGACGATGTCGTCCCCACAGTGACTATAAGAATGTATCCTAACCAAAAACCATGGATTACAGGCAACATCCACGCTGGGCTAAACGCTAGGCTAGAGCTACATCTAACGATGAACGGGACACGGACAGGGACGCATACAAGAAATCCCGTTACGACCACCAACGAGATACCAAACATGCAAAAGGACAATATAGGAGGAATGTGGAATCCTATTACAACGGCTACGACGCTCGTCGTATGTGGCAGGGCTTGCAGACGATAAAGGATTACAAAGGGTAACCCAGCCATGAGCTGCCCAGTGACGCAGAACTCCCAAACGAGCTAAATGCCTTTTACGCTTGCTTCAAGGAATATAACGCTGTGCATTGCGTAAAATACCTTGTTTTTCTGGATGACTGTGGGTTCTCGCTCTCCATGTCCAACGTGTGCAAAATGTTTAACCTCTTAAATGTAACTGAATGCAATAAAATATGTAATCTACGTAATCCCCCAAACAATCACAAGGCTGCCGGGCCAGATGGAATACCAGGGCCCGTTATCAAAGCATGCGCAGACCAGCTGGCAGGTCTTCACAGACATGTTCAATCTCTCCATGTTCCAGTCTGTAATCCCAACATGCTTCAAGATGACCACCATTGTCCCTGTTCCCAATAGCTCCAAGGTAACCTGCCTACATGACTATCACCCTGTAGTACTCACATCTGTAATTATGAAGTGCTTTGAAAGGCTGGTAATGACACACATCAACACTATCATCCCAGACACACTAGACCCACTCCAATTCGCATACCGCCCCAACAGATCCACAGATGACGCAATCTTAATTGCACTTCACACTGCCCTCTCCCACCTGGACAAGAGGGGAAATAACTATGTGAGAATGCTGTTCGTAGACTACAGCTCAGCGTTCAACACCATAGTCCCCTTCAAGCTCGTCACCAACCTAGGGACCCTGGGACTGAACACCTCCCTCTGCAACTGGATCCTGGACTTCCTGACTGGTTGGCCCCTGGTGGTGAGGGTAGACAACAACACATCAGCCACACATACCCTCAACACGGGGGGCCCTGAGGGGTGTGTGCTTAGTCCCCTCCTGTACTCCCTGGTCACCCACGACTACGTGGCCACGCATGACTCCAACACTATCATTAAGTTTGCTGACGACACAACAGTGGTAGGCCTGAACACTGACGGCGATGAGTCAGCCTACAGGAAGGAGGTCAGAGACTTAGCATTGTGGTGCCATGACAACAACCTCTCCCTCAACGTCAATAAAACCAAGGAGCTGATTGTGGACTATAGGAGAAAGAAGGGAAAGCACGCCCCCATCCACATCGACAGGGCTGTCGAAAGCGCCAAGTTCTTTGGCGTCCACATCACTAAGGACCTAGCATGGTCCACACACACCCACACAGTCGTGAAGAGGGCACGGCAGCGCCTCATCCCCCTCAGAAGGCTGAAAAGATTTGTCATGGGCTCTCAGATACTCAAAATGTTCTACAGTTGCACCATCGAGAACATCTTGACTGGCTGCATCACAGCTTTGTATGGCAATTGCACCGCCATTGACTGCAAAGCGTTACAAAGTGTGGTGCGGACAGCCCAATACATGACTGGTGCTGAGCTCCCTGCCATTCAGGACCTCTATATCTGGCAGTGTCAGAGGAAGGCCTGAAAAATTACAGCCGCCCAAGCCATAGACTGCTCACTCTGCTACCGTCCGGAAACCGTTAACGGCGCATCGGCTCTCAGGCTCCGAGACAGCTTCTATCCTCAAGCCATAAGACTGCTAAATAGGGGGACCGAGTGGCACAGCTGTCTAAGGCACTGCATCGCTAGAGACGTAGCTACAGACCCGGGTTCGATCCTGGGCTGTATCACAACCGGCCGTGATCGGGAGTCCCATAGGGCGGCGCACAATTGTCCCAGTGTCGCCGGAGTAGGCCGTCATTTTTTTTGTTTTATTAAGAGGATAAGGTGAGTGCAAGCTCAAAAGGTACTCGAACTATCTGCACTGACTCTATCTTGCTCTGACCCTACTCACTAGACTATACAGTATATATACACACCATATACACACTCACTTACACACAGTACACTGTCACTCCCACACAAAACCCTCACCACATTCAAACACACACACAAACGCATATCAACACAACACAAACACACGTACGTACACACACACACACACACACACACACACACACACACACACACACACACACACACACACACACACACACACACACACACACACACACACACACACACACACACACACACACACACTTTTAAACTCAAAATTTGCTGCTACTTTGTTTTTTTTATTACTTATAATTATTTATCCGTATGCCAATTTACCCTGCCTTCATGTACACATCTACGTCAAGTACACTATATTTACAAAAGTATGTGGACAGCCCTTCAATGAGTGGATTTGGATATTTCAGCCACACCCGTTGCTGACGCGTCAAGCACACAGCCATGCAATCACCATAGACAAACATTGGCAGTAGAATGGTCTGTACTGAAGAGCTCAGTGACTTTTAAATCAAATCAAATAAAATAAAATTTTATTTGTCACATACACATGGTTAGCAGATGTTAATGCGAGAGTAGCGAAATGCTTGTGCTTCTAGTTCCGACAATGCAGTAATAACCAACAAGTAATCTAACCTAACAATTCCACAACTACTACCTTATACACACAAGTGTAAAGGGATAAAGAATATGTACATAAAGATATATGAATGAGTGATGGTACGGAATGGCATAGGCAAGATGCAGTAGATGGTATAGTGTACAGTCTATACATATGAGATGAGTAATGTAGGGTATGTAAACATAAAGTGGCATAGTTTAAAGTGGCTAGTGATACATGTGTTACATAAAGATGGCAAGATGCAGTGGATGATATACAGTACAGTATATACATATACATATGAGATGAGTAATGTAGGGTATGTAAACATTATATTAAGTGGCATTGTTTAAAGTGGCTAGTGATACATTTTTACATAATTTCCATCAATTCCCATTATTAAAGTGGCTGGAGTTGAGTCAGTATGTTGGCAGCGGCCACTAAATGTTAGTGGTGGCTGTTTATCAGTCTGATGGCCTTGAGATAGAAGCTGTTTTTCAGTCTCTCGGTCCCTGCTTTGATGCACCTGTACTGACCTCGCCTTCTGGATGATAGCGGGGTGAACAGGCAGTGGCTCGGGTGGTTGTTGTACTTGATGATCTTTATGGCCTTCCTGTGACATCGGGTGGTGTAGGTGTCCTGGAGGGCAGGTAGTTTGCCCCCGGTGATGCGTTGTGCAGACCTCACTACCCTCTGGAGAGCCTTACGGTTGTGGGCGGAGCAGTTGCCGTACCAGGCGGTGATACAGCCCGACAAGATGCTCTCGATTGTGCATCTGTAGAAGTTTGTGAGTGCTTTTGGTGACAAGCCGAATTTCTTCAGCCTCCTGAGGTTGAAGAGGCGCTGCTGCGCCTTCTCTTCTCTTGAATGGTGGCCCATTTCCAACAAAACAGTTAGTAAAATTTCTGCCCTGATAAAGATGCTAAAGCTGCCCTGGTCAACTGTAAGGGCTGTTATTGTGAAGTTGAAACGTGTAGGAGCAACAACGGCTCAGCTGTGAAGTGGGAGGCCACACAAGCTCACAGAGCAGGACCGCCGAGTGCTGAATCGTGTAAAAATAGTCTGTCCTCTGTTGCAACACTCACTACCGCATTCCAAACTGCCTCTGGGAGCAACGTCAGCACATGAACTGTTCGTCGGGAGCTTCATGAAATGGGTTTCCATGGCTGAGCAGCCGCACACAAGCCTAAGATCACTGTGCGCAATGCATTCTCTGGAGTTCTCTGAATCCCGCTTTATCCTCTGGCAGTCCGACGGACAAATCTGGGTTTAGCGGATGCTAGGAGAACGCTACCTGCCCCAATGCATAGTGCCAACTGTACGTTTTGGAGGAATAATGGTCTGTAGCTGTTTCATGGTTCGGGCTAGGCCCCTTAGTTCCAGTGGAGGGAAATCTTAATGCTACAGCATAAAATTACATTCTAGATGATTCTGTGCTTCCAACTTTGTGGCAACAGTTTGGTGAAGGTACTTTCCTGTTTCAGCATGACAATGCCCCCGTGCACAAAGCCAGGTCCATACAGAAATTACTTGACTGGCCTGAAAAGAGCCCTGATCTCAACCCTATCGAACACCTTGGAAAACATTGGAATTGGAACGCCGACTGCGAGCCAGGCCTAATCGCCCAACATCAGTGCCCGACCTCACTAATGCTATTATGACTCAATGGAAGCAAGTAGTGGAACATCTAGTGGAAAGCCTTCCCAGAAGAGTGGAGGCTGTTGTAGCAGCAAAGGGGGAACCAACTCCATATTAATGCCCATGATTTTGGAGTGAGATGTTCGACAAGCAGGTGTCTACATACTTTTGGTTATGTAGTGTACCTCTTCCCTCTGCACATTGATCTGGTACTGGCACTCCCTGTATATAGCGGCATTCTTGTGTATTTTATTTTATTCCTCGTGTTAGTTACTATTCTATTTTTCATGATTATTTTTAAACTCTGCATCGTTGGGAAAGGTTCTTAAGCAAGCATTTCACTGTAAAGTCTACACCAGTTGTTTTCGGCGCATGTGATAAATACAATTTGATTTGATTTGACCTCACACAGCGCTGCACACAAAACAAAGAGAATGCATTAGCAAAAATGAAATGAAATGAAAGCATCCAAGTGATTTTTCAAAGATCACAGTACGAGTACTTATGCGCTCACAAACTGTGCTTTTATTCTGCACTTTGAATTTGTGGAGGATACCAGAGAATGTAGATAGTGCAGCAACATAGAACATATGGAAATGGAGGAGATTGCAATCTCAGACTCTACAGTCAGTAATTAGGTTGTTTCAGACACCCGCCACAGTGATAAGAAATATGTGTCCCAAATGGCACCCTATTCCCTATGTAGTTCACTACTTTTGACCAGGGCCCAAAACAGGAGGTGGGGGTGGGGGGGATGATAGAGTGTTACGGTTTGGTTATATGACAAATAACTTTCCCACTACATTCAGTGAACCAACATTTGTTAGCTGGGTATACTGCTGGTGGCCATGGTCCACACGAAACCAGTGTCTGACTCTCAGTCATAAAGCGTTTCTTGAGCATTTATAACAGTCTGAGGACCAAAACAGAAATGACTAATAAAAGTCACCATCACCCATAATGCACTGCACATTCCTATATTGTTACTGTGTCAAACGTGGCGTTCCAGATGAAGTTGTTCCTCAGTGTGTACCTCAGTGTATTCTGAAGCATTACGTTCCCTTCCAAGAGATTTATGAAGTTGTTCCTCAGTGTGTACCTCAGTGTATTCTGAAGCATTACGTTCCCTTCCAAGAGATTTATGAAGTTGTTCCTCAGTGTGTACCTCAGTGTATTCTGAAGCATTACGTTCCCTTCCAAGAGATTTATGAAGTTGTTCTGTAACTTTATGTTATTGAAGGAGTCAAAGATAACATATGGAGATTTTTGCTCTAACACCCACAGAAATACAACAACACTAACAGAGCTATTTGAAAAACAAAATGTGCTGAGAAAAACACGTTTTATAACACGTCAAGTGTACTGCAGATAAAAAGGTTTCCACTACGTCAAATGATATGAAATGGCAAAGTGTACGTTGGTAAAAAATACATAACAATAATAAAAGGCGATTTATACCAAATTAGCATACCTCCTGAGTCACTTCCTTGTTTCAAACCTGGTAGTTTGGTGGATGGGACTCCCAGCTCTCAGTAACCAAGAGGGCAACCAGTAGGTCCGTCTTCTCTATGTCATGTTTCTTGTAGGATGACAATGTCTGTATTTCCAATTTATTTGATGAAGTCTGAGATCCTGCTCTTTAGGCCAAAGGCAGATGACTTCAGACCTTATATATTCCAGGATGAGATTGTAAAAGCTTTGTGTTCCATGGTGTTTAGTGTTGTTTTTGTGTGGTTTAGGCCCGGACCATTACAGTAGGTATGAGCAGAGCATGTTGAGCATCTGATACATACCTCTTAGGTCGCAGGACGGGGCTTGGGGCGGTGCAGTAGTGGGGGTTGAGCCTGTTGCTCTGCTTATGGTCTCTCTCACAGTCACAGTCACAGTCACAGTCACAGTCACAGTCTCTCTCTCTCTCTCTCTCTCTCTCTCTCTCTCTCTCTCTCTCTCTCTCTCTCTCTCTCTCTCTCTCTCTCTCTCTCTCTCTCTCTCTCTCTCTCTCTCTCTCTCTCTCTCTCGCCACTTCTGTATCTCCCCACCTCTCTATCTCTATATTTCTCTCTCATCCCCCCTCTGTCTCTCTGTCTGTGTGGGGAACTTATGTCCCGCTGCTTTGTGTACACTTCTTTCAGTGATAGGAGCCATTAATGAATCATAGAGCACCACAGAGGACTCTGACAATAAGGACCTCACCCACTTGCTAGATCCAGGACACATAAACACACGCACACGCACACGCACACGCACACGCACACGCACACACACACACACACACACACACACACACACACACACACACACACACACACACACACACACACAGACCTTTCAATCTTTGAAGCTTCTGAATAAACTTTAATCTGGTAAAATTTGAATCTGAATTAAGCATGTGGAGACAGGCTGATCAAAGCAACAAAAAACGCACAGTGAAAATGCACATGGAATCTGTGCAGTACAAGACAATCAATATGGAAAACCTAATCATGACATGGTGTTCATTTCTTCCCTCTTGTGTTCAGTGGTGTCAAGCTATTAATTGTGCCACATTGTTTTTATTGTTCTCCGGGTGCACGAAGTCCAAGTTAATATGCAATTTGTGCTGGGGGATTGCTCTATAGCTACCTATCTTCAACAACAAAGCAATTAAAGGGCTTATCCTACACAGAGCTTAGAAGGGACACACCATGTGTCCGCTCCACTGGAAAACACGGGAAGGACAATGTCACACTAACAGACCTGGTTTCAAATAGTATTTAAAATCTACATTGAGCATTTACTTAAAGTTCCTGAAATGCCATATGGGCGGAGTTTGCAGTATTTTGACTATTCCGAGTGGTTCCATTAACCCAGACAAGCTCATTCAAGCACAGATATAGTCTTTGAAATGGTTTCAAATGGTATTTGAACCCAGGTCTGAACGTCACACACAAAACAGTAACGTAGGCTTCCTCTTGGACTGTCAAACAGGAAACCCAAAATCATTTCATTTCTGTACAACTAAATGCACAGATATTATAATTATAATTATTATTATTATTATTATCATAATCCAAGATGGCGTAGCAGTCGGATGTGTCTTTGTCCTGTCTGTCCCGTGTAAATAGTATTCGTATTTTTCGTATACATTTCGTATATATTTTAATTTCACTTTCCATCTAGGAACTGAATATACATTCCTACATTCCGCCTCACCCAATGTGGTACGGACCTGCTATTTTTTTTATACTTTAGAACCGTAACCCCAATCAGAAGCTAGCCAGATAACTAGCTACTAGCTAGTAGTCAGTTAGCCACTGCTGCGGTCTTCGCCCTTAACTCGGACACAGCCAGCTTCAATACCGGGCCAATACCTGCCAGTCTGCAAGCGCGATATCAACCCAGAGCATATAGGACTGCTTTTTCTCTACCACATCACCGGATTCCTGACGCAAGCTCTGGACAATTACACCGTATTATCACAGCTAGCTAGCTGCAACCGAGTGGCTACTACTGGCTAACACCTCTGTCCCGAAGCAAGCACCAGTTAGCCTTGAGCTAGCCTCGAGCTAGGCCCATCTGCCGGCTAGCCGAAGAGGTCTACCAGCGAATTCTTGGGCTACAATACCTCTTTTGCCAATTGGACTGGACCTTTTTTTTGCCGACACAGAGCCCTGCCAATCCATCACAACTGGTCTAAATCAGCTACAAGCTAATTTAGCCATTTTTTTGCCGCTGCTAGTAGCTTTTACCTTCTGCACAGACACCAGCCCTGTTATTAGCCTGGATATTACTCACCAATTTACCAGCATCGGACTGTCTCTCGACAACAACGCCGGATTCCTGCCGTAATCCCTGAGCCACTACTTCTGATCCTCACAGCTAGCTTGCAGCTAGCGCAGTTAGCGCCACTGCCACGAAGCTAGCACCAGTTAGCAAACACAATTCTACAATTCACAACCTCTCTTTCGCCATTCGGCTTGGATTCTCTGGATTCTCTGTCGACACGACCACGTCTGAGCAGACCCCCTCCGTCTGAGCAGACCACCCCCCGGGCTACTAACTTTAAACGCCGCGTGCTAGCTTAGTGGAGGCCTCCCTGCTCCATCTACGGCTGCCCCCTGGACACTATGATCACTTGGCTACATAGCTGATGCATGCTTGACTGTCCATTAATTCACGGTACTCCATTCTGTTTATTTGTGTTTTATCTGTCGGCTCTGTGCTTTAACTCAGGATCTGTGTGTAGTTAATCCGACCCTCTCTGCCTAGTCGTCGCCATTTTTACCTGTTGTTGCTGTGTTAGACTAGCACCCTGTTATTGCTGCTGTTATCTTACCTGTTGTTTTAGCTAGCTCTCCCAATCAAGACCTGCAATCACTTTATGCCTTATTGTATGTCTCTCTCAAATATCAATATGCCTTGCATACTGTTGTTCAGGCTAGTTTTCATTATCATTGTTTTGGTTTGCAATGGACCCTGTAGTTCCACTCTCCGTACCTCTGATACCCCCTTTGTCCCACCCCCCACACATGCGGTGACCTCACCCATTGAGACCAGCATGTCCAGAGATACAACCTCTCTTATCATCACCCAGTGCCTGGGCTTGCCTCCGCTGTACCCGCGCCCCTCCATACCCCTGTCTGCACATTATGCCCAGAATCTATTCTACCACGCCCATAAATCTGCTCCTTTTATTCTTTGTCCCCAACGCTCTAGGCGACCAGTTTTGATAGCCTTTAGCCGCACCCTCATCCTACTACTCCTCTGTTCCTCGGGTGATGTGGAGGTAAACCCAGGCCCTGCATGTCCCCAGTCACCCTCATTTGTTGACTTCTGTGATCGAAAAAGCCTTGGCCTCATGCATGTCAACATCAGAAGCCTCCTCCCTAAGTTTGCCTTACTTACCGCTTTAGCACACTCTGCCAATCCTGATGTCCTCGCCGTGTCCGAATCCTGGCTTAGGAAGGCCACCAAAAATTCTGAGATTTCCATACCCAACTATAACACTTTCCGTCAAGATAGAACTGCCAAAGGGGGAGGAGTTGCAATCTACTGCAGAGATAGCCTGCAAAGTTCTGTCATACTTTCCAGGTCTATGCCCAAACAGTTCGAACTTCTAATTTTAAAAATTAATCTCTCCAGAAATAAGTCTCTCACTGTTGCCGCCTGCTACCGACCCCCCTCAGCTCCCAGCTGTGCCCTGGACACCATCTGTGAATTGATCGCTCCCCATCTAGCTTCAGAGTTTGTTCTGTTAGGTGACCTAAACTGGGATATGCTTAACACCCCGGCAGTCCTACAATCCAAGCTTGATGCCCTCAATCTCACACAAATCATCAAGGAACCCACCAGGTACAACCCTAAATCCGTAAACATGGGCACCCTAATAGACATTATCCTGACCAACCTGCCCTCCAAATACACCTCTGCTGTCTTCAATCAAGATCTCAGCGATCACTGCCTCATTGCCTGTATCCGCCACGGGTCCGCGGTCAAACGACCACCCCTCATCACTGTCAAACGCTCCCTAAAACACTTCTGCGAGCAGGCCTTTCTAATCGACCTGGCCCGGGTACCCTGGAAGGATATTGACCTCATCCCGTCAGTTGAGGATGCCTGGTCATTCTTTAAATGTTACTTCCTCACCATATTAGACAAGCATGCTCCGTTCAAAAAATGCAGAACCAAGAACAGATATAGCCCTTGGTTCACTCCAGACCTGACTGCCCTCGACCAGCACAAAAACATCCTGTGGCGAACTGCAATAGCATCGAAGAGCCCCCGCGATATGCAACTGTTCAGGGAAGTCAGGAACCAATACACGCAGTCAGTCAGGAAAGCAAAGGCCAGCTTTTTCAAGCAGAAATTCGCATCCTGTAGCTCTAACTCCAAAAAGTTCTGGGATACTGTAAAGTCCATGGAGAACAAGAGCACCTCCTCCCAGCTGCCCACTGCACTGAGGCTAGGTAACACGGTCACCACCGATAAATCCGTGATAATCGAAGACTTCAACAAGCATTTCTCAATGGCTGGCCATGCCTTCCTCCTGGCGACTCCAACCTTGGCCAACAGCCCCGCCCCCCCCGCTGCTACTCGCCCAAGCCTCCCCAGCTTCTCCTTTACCCAAATCCAGATAGCAGATGTTCTGAAAGAGCTGGAAAACCTGGACCCATACAAATCAGCTGGGCTTGACAATCTGGACCCCCTATTTCTGAAACTGTCCGCCGCCATTGTCGCACCCCCTATTACCAGCCTGTTCAACCTCTCCTTCGTATCATCTGAGATCCCCAAGGATTGGAAAGCTGCCGCGGTCATCCCCCTCTTCAAAGGGGGAGACACCCTGGACCCAAACTGTTACAGACCTATATCCATCCTGCCCTGCCTATCTAAGGTCTTCGAAAGCCAAGTCAACAAACAGATCACTGACCATCTCGAATCCCACCGTACCTTCTCCGCTGTGCAATCCGGTTTCCGAGCCGGTCACGGGTGCACCTCAGCCACGCTCAAGGTACTAAACGATATCATAACCGCCATCGATAAAAGACATTACTGTGCAGCCGTCTTCATCGACCTGGCCAAGGCTTTCGACTCTGTCAATCACCATATTCTTATCGGCAGACTCAGTAGCCTCGGTTTTTCTAATGACTGCCTTGCCTGGTTCACCAACTACTTTGCAGACAGAGTTCAGTGTGTCAAATCGGAGGGCATGTTGTCCGGTCCTCTGGCAGTCTCTATGGGGGTACCACAGGGTTCAATTCTCGGGCCGACTCTTTTCTCTGTATACATCAATGATGTTGCTCTTGCTGCGGGCGATTCCCTGATCCACCTCTACGCAGACGACACCATTCTATATACTTCCGGCCCTTCCTTGGACACTGTGCTATCTAACCTCCAAACGAGCTTCAATGCCATACAACACTCCTTCCGTGGCCTCCAACTGCTCTTAAACGCTAGTAAAACCAAATGCATGCTTTTCAACCGTTCGCTGCCTGCACCCGCACGCCCGACTAGCATCACCACCCTGGACGGTTCCGACCTAGAATATGTGGACATCTATAAGTACCTAGGTGTCTGGCTAGACTGCAAACTCTCCTTCCAGACTCATATCAAACATCTCCAATCCAAAATCAAATCAAGAATCGGCTTTCTATTCCGCAACAAAGCCTCCTTCACTCACGCCGCCAAACTTACCCTAGTAAAACTGACTATCCTACCGATCCTCGACTTCGGCGATGTCATCTACAAAATAGCTTCCAACACTCTACTCAGCAAACTGGATGCAGTTTATCACAGTGCCATTCGTTTTGTTACTAAAGCACCTTATACGACCCACCACTGCGACCTGTATGCCCTAGTCGGCTGGCCCTCGCTACATGTTCGTCGTCAGACCCACTGGCTCCAGGTCATCTACAAGGCTATGCTAGGTAAAGTGCCGCCTTATCTCAGTTCACTGGTCACGATGGCTACACCCACCCGCAGCACGCGCTCCAGCAGGTGTATCTCACTGATCATCCCTAAAGCTAAAACCTCATTTGGACGCCTTTCCTTCCAGTTCTCTGCTGCCTGCGACTGGAACGAATTGCAAAAATCTCTGAAGTTGGAGACTTTTATCTCCCTCAACAACTTTAAAAATCTGCTATCCGAGCAGCTAACCGATCGCTGCAGCTGTACATAGTCCATCTGTAAACTACCCACCCAATTTACCTACCTCACCCCCATACTGCTTTTATTTATTTACTTTTCTGCTCTTTTGCACACCAGTATCTCTTCTTGCACATGATCATCTGATGATTTATCACTCCAGTGTTAATCTGCTAAATTGTAATTATTCGATTTATTGCCTACCTCATGCCTTTTGCACACATTGTATATAGATTCTCTTTTTTTCTACCATGTCATTGACTTGTTTATTGTTTACTCCATGTGTAACTCTGTGTTGTCTGTTCACACTGCTATGCTTTATCTTGGCCAGGTCGCAGTTGCAAATGAGAACTTGTTCTCAACTAGCCTACCTGGTTAAATAAAGGTGAAAAAAAATAAAAAAAATAATAATTAATTCATGCTTATTACATGATTACAAAGGTTTTGTGAACTGTAATGCTATGCTATGCTATGCATTCCTTATAGGGCCCTTGACTGTAAGGCTGCAACACAATAATGGAGAGTCAGAAACAAGCTTTGACGACTCCATCTCATATGCTCAACAGCCTAATCCGAAGTCAGAATACAGTATTCTAGTCACAGACACCGTCGGTTAAATTGATTCTGTTCACCACAATGGGGAGAGATGATTAACGTGCCAGTGTTCACATAACAACTGGATTGAACATAGACGACGAAGGAACAAGTAGCAGAGCACATCTCTTTCATTTCATTTCTTATCCAGATACACACCAGGGAACACGTATTACAACGAAGCCTTTTAGTAAATTGAGAAGCAAGAAGGTCTCGGTCTAATTCTCCAACAATTATTGAATCTCCTTACAAGAGGGATAGATACCTGTGTCCTCGGATTTGAGCTAATGCTTTGTTAAGAATTCCTGTTTTTTTCCATCACTGTGATTTAACCAGGGGATGTACAGTTGACAAACACTTGAAAATTCCTGTTAGTAACATTTTATGCACTATTATGCTAAATTAGTGCTACCGGTAGTGCTACCGATAATGTTTAGCATTGACGGCAAGTCTTCATCTCCACTGGTAATAAATGTTTCCCGCCCTTTTTTACCACTACCTCCCTGGAGTCATCCAATAAGCAGGCTGCACATTAGACCTACAGTACAGTATATCTCACCTGTCTCACCTTTGACACCATAACACATTCTATCATGAAAACACAAGACAAAGACCTTTACTCACTGCAGTTCCCAGGTTCACTGTTATGATTGAGCGGCCGGCAGCTCGACCAGCACCTCACAGAGATGCATCTGTCGAGAGACGGCCATTTTATCTCCATTAGAGAGAGTGCCAGAAACAGGCCGGCTAGCTAGCGGCTGGGCTATCATTCACACTAGGAAGGCAGGGGATTTGATTGAGGCCATTCTGAGAGAGGTCTTAGGTATGGGGAGAGAGTGCGGGATGTAGAGAGAAAGAGAGATCAGAGTATGAGAGGGAGGTATAAAAACAGAAGGAGAGAGTTGGAGAGAGTGCCAACAGGGAACAGATAGGCTTTGGAAGGAAATGCCCACATTACCGTAGCCTATCTTGTATGGGGGTGATGTGGCACCGTGACTTGTCAAAATGGATTCTACGGGTGTTGTATTGATGGGGTGAGGTGGGGACAAATGAACAATCGGAAGAGAGCGAGAGGTGTTTGTTCTTCCTCTCTGTCTGCCTCACTCTGTCTATCTCTCCCCCTTTCATCAGTACCTCCCTCTGTATCGCTCTCTCTCTCTCATTCACTTTCTCTCCATCTCTGGTGTCTCTATTTGTCACTGCTCTGAGTTAAAGAGGCCATTGTCGAACCTCAAAAAATTATCCTCATTCTAGGGAGGGAGGGAGGGAAGGAAGGAAGGAAGGAAGGAAGGAAGGAAGGAAGGAAGGAAGGAAGGAAGGAAGGAAGGAAGGAAGGAAGGAAGGAAGGAAGGAAGGAAGGAAGGAAGGAAAGAGGGAGGGAGGGAGGGAGGTCCGCTATGCTGTGTTCAATGTTCACTCTCTTCACAAAGCTTTCAGGTGAACATTCTCTCGACCTTGATTACAATACACCTACTTCCCTTTGAATCCTGTCAATACTCTAAGCTTAGAAAGCCTCAGGCCCCTCCCACGCAAACACACTTGACCGCCCTCCTAAGCTGCCCTCCTCATCTGCTACACATACTAATGCTAGTGTGGACATCAGGACACATTAGGAAACATTGAATAGGCCAGTTGCAAAAGTCTCTGCTGAGCTGTCAATGATTGGGGATCTGATAGGCTCTATAGCCCAAGCAACCATCCTGTGTAACACATACATACTGTAGCACTGCCTCCATCACATCCAGACCCACCTGCTTCCTCTTCCCACACCCACACACACCCACACCCACACGCGCACACCCACACACACACACACGCGCACACCCACACACACACACACACACACACACACACACACACACACACACACACACACACACACACACACACACACACACACACACACACACACACACACACACACACACACACACACACACACACAGCAAAAATTATTTCACACTCCATTGGCCCTCATCAATTATAGATCAGTGTGGTTATTTTCATACATGTTCTATTAGGCTGGCCTGTTAATTACATTGAAGTGACTGGATCCCACTCTGTGTGGTGCTGGAGATCTGACTCCAGACCTGGGTTCAAATACAATTTGAAATAATTTCAAATACTTTAGCTGGGATTGATTGAGCTTGCCTGGTGCAATGGCACCAATAGAATATTGGCAAGACTGCAAAACCCCACCATCTGGCACTCCAGGGCAGGCTGGCGCAAACACTTAAAGTAGTTGAACCCAGGTCAGTACAGATGCAGACTGAGGCTTCTCATCATGGGGTTACGAGGGCCAAATGGGGATGGGAGGTCCTAGAGATACAGCATGTTACGGGATACATATTTTCTGTTGGCTGATTCTAATATTGTGTGATAGGATGTTGATCCATGGTGAAATCACCATCTCTATTGAAAAATCTATTGGAGTCATGTATAAGGCTAAGCAAAGTGGACCTTCAATTTCAGAGACATTTCTCAGGAGGCAACAGACGGCTGTTAGACCTAAGGTGGGCGTTGAAGCATAACACATACAGTCATTAGCAGAGAGTTGGAATACTGAACAATTGCCTTTTTTTAAAGTTAGCTTTCCGTTGAGAATAAACCGTAGAATTGTGGGGGGAGAAAAACACAGCTTAAAGCCAGTGTCAGTTCATGTAGTGTATAAATCATATTAGCAGCAATTACTATATTATGTACAGAGAGAATATAATTGAATAGTATTGGTTACCCTCCATGTAACCATTTTCACAGTCTTGTATAGTTCACGCAATACATATGATACGTTAACTCAAATAAAGTATGTGACCTGTGGTGGTCTAGCAGTTAATGTCACTGCCTTTCTAGCACGCCATCTCTCCTCCTTACTTTCCTGTCTCTCTTCACTGCCTCTGGCTAATAAACTAGAAAATTCCAAAACAACAAGAACTCACACAGAGTTTAACAAGTCTAACAGTATGAAAACACCTACATATATAACTAATTTCACCATATTTGACAACTAAAACCAAACAGCAACCCCTGTCCACACTTTCAAACAGCAGTTAGCGGCAACACAGCCTTATCGCTCGCTTGCACCGCTTCAACCTGAAACCTGTACTTGCTGTGTGTAGAATAACAACTGCCTCAGCAGAGTGACATAGACTAACCCCTGCCATGCCATGAGTTTGGGCATCATGCCAGTCTTGTTTCCCTGAGAAGGGTGGCTCGCGTCTGCCTGGCAGGTTACTTGAAGCCTTAGTGACCGTGACTAAGCAGCTCGTGACTAAGCAGCTTGGGGAAGACGGACATTTTAATTAGAGGCGTATCGCTTCGGGTTGGGACGAGTGGGGAGTACTTTATTGATGTCAAGAATCTCTTACTAACTCTTCCCATTCCGCCCCCCATTTCAATACCACTGAGACTCAGGAGAAGATTCAGAGTGGGAGAAGGTCGGAGAAGAGACAACAGGACTGCAGTCCAATTTAATGAGTTTGGGAAAGAACCCCAGAGGAACGAGGCAGGGGTGCATAATACCACCACTTGTGTTCTGCAGTCCGGCTGGTTTTCAGTTCTGCAGTCCTGCTGGTTTTCAGTTCTGCAGTCCTGCTGGTTTTCAGTTCTACAGTCCAGATGGTTTTCTGTTCTGCAGTCCTGCTGGTTTTCAGTTCTACAGTCCAGCTAGTTTTTAGTTCTGCAGTCCTGCTGGTTTTCAGTTCTGCAGTCCTGCTGGTTTTCAGTTCTGCAGTCCTGCTGGTTTTCAGTTCTACAGTCCAGCTGGTTTTCAGTTCTGCAGTCCTGCTGGTTTTCAATTCTGCAGTCCTGCTGGTTTTCAGTTCTGCAGTCCTGCTGGTTTTCAGTTCTGCAGTCCTGCTGGTTTTCAGTTCTGCAGTCCTGCTGGTTTTCAGTTCTACAGTCCAGCTGGTTTTCAGTTTTGCAGTCCTGATGGTTTTCAGTTCTGCAGTCCTGATGGTTTTCAGTTGTTTGATCGTTGGATGCTATACGGTTTGGCTAGTCTACCCACCTGGTTTCTCATGGATAAATTAAGTTCCTAAGGCAAGGACAAACATTTTGCAGGACTTTGGCTCTCTAGGACCAGAGCTGTGCACTGCCGAGGCAGACAGACAGTCAACCTGTTCATGTCATATCTGTATGTGTCTATGTGCATTAGGTACTTCATGCTAGACGTCTATAAACACAGGAGCAATCTAGAACCTAAAAAGGTTATTCGGCTGTCTCCATTGGAGAACCCTTTGAAGAACCCTTTTTGTTTCCAGGTAAAGCCCTTTTGGGTTCCAGGTAAAACCTCAAAAGGGTTTTACCAGGAACCAAAAAGGGTTCTACCTGGAACCATAAAAAGTTATCCTACAGGGACAGTCGAAGAACCCTTTTGAAACCCTTTTTTCTAAGTGTGTACCGTAACAAAGTATATTTCACACGAAGACAGACCTTGAGAAGGTAGCCTACAATGCAATTTCTCCAAAGCATTGAAAATAGTTTGAAAAGAACAGCCCTTGAAAATGAAGAAAAGTTACAATGCCAGTGATCATTTTAAGGGTACAATATACACTTTCTTGCCATCGCATGAATGAAACGCTCTATCACCAACAAGATATTCAATGACAGCTGACTACAACGTTTATGCAAAAAGCTCAATGAAATTCACATTTGCCTTCCTGGCAATCAGTGTCCTCTTGTAGTTATCCTGGAGTTATCAGACTGCTGATTATTTCTGTTCATTATAAACTATCGCTGTGCAACATCCACATCCTCTTCATTTTCTATATTCTTTGTTGATCCCTGTTGCATTGCCACTGTATAATTAGAATCTGAGCTAGCTGCTTCTAACAGAGCCCTCTGTCAGTGCTGTAATGTCTGTGGCTGACTTTTAAAAACCCAAACATCTTCTGGCATACGGAGAGGGGCTGTTTGACATTTTCACAGACTAAATTATTCACACTTTTGACAATACCAGAGACGTGGCGAAAGCTAAAGAAGGTCATTTAAAGTCCTGCGACTGTTTTTGCTCTTAATCGAGGAAAAATGAATCACCCTTGCAGGGCCTAGTTTTAAGGCAAACAAAGCAAAGCTATGATCTTTATAGGTTATAGCTTTGCTGAAAGGAGATTTTACACCAAAACTAAGCACACATGTTGATATGAACGTGAGGTTTGCCTTTTTGTCTCTGCAGATACTAGGCCTATGTTAAGCACAAAAGCAGAGAGGGATGACAGTTGCTACTTTGTCTGTTTGTGTAAGCTTAAACTTCAAAGCATACCCACTGATGCTGTAGAGTATTAGTGTGTGCGTTCTCCTGTGCTTGCTTCCCCCCTCTCTCCCCATACCTCAGCCCGGGAAGTCAATACAATGACATCCACATTCTTTCTCTCGTTTCCTTCTCTTGTCAGACAGCCATAATAACTCATTCACAACCATAGCTTTGCAATGGATGCACCCAAAGTCAATAAAGATGCTTTCGGAATCTACCAGCTCACAAGAAAAGGCTGAGAATCTTTGCCAAAGCTATCTTGGAGGAGCGGAAGCCCTGAATTTTCTTCGTATTTGTTTTTCTCTCACTCTCAGAATTCTCATTTTTCTCGTTGATGTAACATGGTGTAATCTAGCGGTCCGTCTGAGAACTGGAATGCACACCTTCATCGCTGCAGATATTCATTACAGTATTGGCTATACATAATGCTTGTCCTACCCCTGCCATAATATTATATTAACCTGATAAACCCAGCCTCTATGCGCAAATAGACTAAATAGCAATGACCAACCCTTTGTATACTCCTGGGGGTAGGAAAAATTAGATATCAGTTTAATTTTTACCCATTACGTAGGATACTGTAAAACTACTGGAGTTGTATATATGTTTTATATAAGAACGGGCCACAGGGTTTGGGACAGGCCATACATAAACAAACATTTTAAACACTTAGCGGCTGAATTCACATACAAAGAATTAGTGTGATATAAACATCAACAATCAAAAGCTTAAAATAAGTATTTTAAAATAGGGCTCTATCCATCTTTGTGCGTGCGTGTGCGTGTGTGTGTGTGTGTGTGTGTGTGTGTGTGTGTGTGTGTGTGTGTGTGTGTGTGTGTGTGCGTGCGCGCGCGTGCGTGCGTGCGTGTGTGTGTGTGTGGCGAACATGACATGAGTAAGTACATATGAGCTAAAGAGAAAGAGGGTGAGAGCGTGAAAATGAGAGTGAGTGAGAGAATGTGAAAACGAGAGAAGAGAGGGACTCCAAACTGGCTGCGAACGCCCATACCCTGGCAGCTCTTCTCTTTTCCCCCCATTCTTTCTAACTGAATCAAATTGAGGCCACTAATGCAGTTAGGCCATGCTATTGAGGTCACACAAAAAAAACTGTTCAAAGGGCGCTAAACCTGATGTTAATTTGATGGCATGAAAGACACATTTACCTAATACTGTAGTCTGGCACATTATGGCACACTTACCTTTCAGGGCAAAACATAACTCTTATCCTCATGACAACCTCACAGTAAAGGGAGAGTTGCCGAAGTCGATTGGCCATTATGGACAACATATGAAGAAAATTGTGCGGAAAAATGCTATTGATTTATTGTGATTAACGGTCTATCTTTGGCCCAGCACGTGGTGTGTCTGTCACTGTGAATTAGATGCAGTGACTCATTTTGGCTCGTAGTATAAATGACTCTATAATTAGTCTTCACCAGAGCGAGGACATGGTCATCATCTCTAGTAAGACGAGTCATCATTGCTCCCTTTCAGAAACAACCCCTAGGCCAAGGCCTACAAGCCCTGCCTCTGCCCATAGGCACTTTTGTAGATCTAAACTGGATAGGCATAAGTAATATGCAACAATTCCATATCCTCTATCAGACGGCAGGTAGGAGATCCAATATTGCTTATACCTAGAATTTTAGTTCAGATCAACATGAGGCAACTACCCGCTGGGCAGAGATGTCAGTTCAATGTCTACTTCACGTCAGTTCAACGTGGAAATAATGTTTATTAAGTTGGTAGGGTCTAAGCTCTAAGGTAAGGATGGGGGGGTTGTTTCCTGACAGGTTCCAAGTGTTCAATAGGTCCATGTGAAGTTCAATAGCTAATTTCTCGCCAAACCTGAAGTAGAGCTGCTGACCATTTTGTCATAGTATGATAAGAATCATAGTCATAAGAATCAGCAGTCTGTAGATTTGACCAAATTATCAAAACATATTACTTGCCAATATTGGACCATCAATATTCCTCCTGCAGCATGTCAACAACTCTACATCCCCACCAGACCCGCATACTCTGAGGGTGGGAGAATCGGTGGCTACGACCATTCTGTCAATGAAAAATACGTATAAGAAGGCAAGAGAAGATAGTTACATGCGTCAAACTTCAAAGTAGTTGGACATTATGGTGCTCTGGCCCAAAGCCGACTCAAATGTGTTGGACGCAGACACGCATTGTTAACAAGAGTCACATCACTGCCACATGACAACCCAGTGAGTGGTACGCTCTATTTTTATCGTCTAAGCTTTCTGAAAAGTGGTTTCATCCGAATAGTGCGACGAGGCATTTTCTCCAAGGTGTGCAAAACAACACATAGGCCAACTCAAAAACCACGGACTAGGCTACTGCAAGGGTCAATGTTGATATTTAGTGTTGCGTCTCTTCTTACCTTCAAAGAAACCAAACCTGCTTTTGTTTGACTTGGCTCAACAACATGGAGAAATATATCTCCAAGAATTCCTAATACGACACTTTTTCTTTCTCAATTCATCGCTCAAGCCCCCTCTATCGCCAAAGGAAAAGCCTCTATGTTCAACATTATTAGGCTACTACTATTATTTGTTAAAATGAATTGTGAGGTTAATGCTTTAAATCAATCTCCAAAAGCTCTGTTAATGGACAAAACGACTTGGCCTACATCTCATGCCACACAAGCGGCTGAAATAACCCAGTTAAAAAAAAATCACCTGCCAACCAGCATCAATTCATTCCTGTAGCCTAATGCACAAACATATATATATATATATATATATAAATATATATAAATAATACTATGATTAAAACCACCTTCGACTACAGTCGAAATAAATTGATGTCAACCACTTATGCCGTCGCTGAATAACATTATAACTGGCGTTCGTGACACATATAAACATGTATTTCCTATGCCATGTGTTTGGTTATTTATTTAATTTATTAGCCTAAACTACAAACGCCCATGTAAACATCATAACACAATTTATTAATCCGTTTTTCAAATCTTACCTTCGGAGTCCTCAAATCGGGTTTCAATCGGTCTGGAGAAAGATTGAACTACACTTGATGTGCGATTATCCTGCTCTTATTGACGAGAACTTCCTAAACGGGCTATATTTTGAGGACCGGCAGCAACGTTTTTGAGAATAAATAAAAAACGGTTATAAACACAAATAAGACAAATGAACGCAGTGCTCCAGTTTTTAAATAGCACACTTTGCCGATGTCGAGTCGGTTATTCGTCCGTCTCTCCGTTTAGGGGAAATGCAAGCGCCCAGGTTCACAGCGATCCCCATTACTGAGCAGTTCATATACGTTGGCATTAGGGAGACAGCCTAGACAGGGGTTCTGTGATGCCAGGCAGGCGAGGCAGAGATACTGCAACGCTCTCAGGCCACTTGGGAAACCGAGAGAGAGAGAGAGAGAGAGAGAGAGAGAGAGAGAGAGAGAGAGAGAGAGAGAGAGAGAGAGAGAGAGAGAGAGAGAGAGAGAGAGAGAGAGAGAGAGAGAGAGAGAGAGAGAGAGAGAGAGAGAGAGAGAGCGAGAGAGAGAGAGAGAGAGAGAGAGAGAGAGAGAGAGAGAGAGAGAGAGAGCGAGAGAGGGAGGGAGAGAGAGAGAGAGAGAGAGAGAGAGAGAGAGAGAGAGAGAGAGAGAGAGAGAGAGAGAGAGAGAGAGAGAGAGAGAGAGAGAGAGAGAGCGAGAGAGAGAGAGAGTTCAAATCAGCACCATGGAAAGCACTGGAGCAGGTTGCTTTGATCGGTGATTTGCATGAGGTTTGAGGATTATGAATGAATTGCAAATTGCAAATAAATTGCAAATAAAAATAAATAACTAATGTGATTTAATTCTTATTCCATACGAATACTCTCCGCTGTTAGATTTCCGTATAATATGTAAATAGACGTGGACCTACATTTAATACAGAATGGACAAATACGACATTTTATATTCCCTTGTTAAAGCTTTGTTCTCAGCAGTGGTGGAAAAAGTACCCAATTTTCATACTTGAGTAAAAGTAAAGATACCTTAATAGAAAATGACTCAAGTAAAAGTGAAAGTCACCCAGTAAAATCCTACTTGAGTAAAAGTCAAAAAGTATTTGGTTTTAAATATACTTAAGTATCAAAGTAAATGTAATTGCTAAATATACTTAAGTATTAAAAGTAAAAGTATAAATCATTTCAAATTCCTTATATTAAGCAAACCAGACGGCAGGATTGTCTTGTTTAAAAAAAAATTACGAATAGCCAGGGGCACGCTCCAACACTCAGACATAAACTACAAACAAAGCATTTGTTTTTAGTCAGTCCGCCAGATCCGATGCAGTGAGGATGACCAGGGATTTTCTCTTTAAGTGCATGAATTAGACCATTTTCCTGTCCTGCTAAGCATTCAAAATGTAACGCGTACTTTTGGGTTTCAGGGAAAATGTATGGAGTAGAACGTACATTATTTTATTTAGAAATGTAGTGGAGTAAAAGTAAAAGTTGTCAAAAAGTAAATAGTAAATTAAACAGGGTTGGGTAGGTTACTTTCTAAATGTAATCTGTTACAGTTACTAGTTACCTGTCTCAAATTGTAATCAGTAACGTAATTTTGGGATTACCCAAACCCAGTAACTAATCTGATTACATTCCATTACTTTTAGATTACTTTCCCAAGGCATTAGAAGAAGACAAAAATGTATGTTACCAATTGAACAACATCTATTGCAGGATAAATCAATGTTAAAGTTTACATAGCTGGCCATATATGGATGTAAAATGTTACTTTATGGGTTGGTTATGTAGGCTTCTTCTAACCCATCGCTTTCTACTACATATAGTAATTCGATTAACTTATATCTTCACATTAAAAACAAAAGTCTATCAGAATTCCTGTCATTCCAATAAATGTTATAGACCATTATCCTCAAGAATAGGACTTGGAAATATGGAATTATAGATTAGCCAAATTGTTTTACCTGAGCATAACCCCCAAACTAAGGACTTATTAGCCAGCCCTACTGTTGTTTATGATTTTGTCATGGGCTCATTGATTCGAGTTAAAAAATAAATGCTGCACTCATGGAATGACATGCTTTGAGCACTACTGAAAAGTGCTATTTACATGTGAAAAATGAATGCCATGCGCTGCATTTGCATTTGTTTACATTTTTGTTGGTGACATTTTGATATCTTGATAATATGCAGCTGTTTAAACGGCAAATCCACAGATGAAACAATAACATAACAGTCGCCCTGCCTCTGTTTTGGTAAAAAGCTGGGGGATGGGCCTGGAAAAATGTAGCCACTCTCAGATGGATGCAAGGACTGACCATCCATGATATCAAAATGTTCGTTTTAACCATGTTATGAGGCTATACAGTGTATGTTTACATTTACAATGTTTACAAACATTGGAGTAAAACAAGCTTATATTTTGGGTTCTCACGGAGTGTGACAGTTGAACTAAACTCATGAACCATTTATAAGTTATATTCTTCAAGAATCAATGGGTATAAAGTACCGGTCAAAAGTTGGACACACCTACTCATTCGAGGGGTTTTCTTTATTTTTACTATTTCTACATTGTAGAATAATAGGGAAAACATCAAAACTATGAAATAACACATATGGAATCATGTTTTAACCAAACAAATGTTAAACAAATTCTTCAAAGTAGCCTCTCTTTGCCTTCATGACAGCTTTGCGCACTCTTTCCATTCAAGTGTCAAAGATTTTTTTACGCAAACATCCTTTCTGAATTTATAAGTAATCCTCAGAGTAATCATCTAGTTTTTCGAAAGTATCTGTAATCTGATATTTTTGCTGGCAAATCCCTTACATGTAATCCGTTACTCCCCAACCCTGAAAGTAAAGTACAGATACCCCCAAAAACTACTTAAGTAGTACTTTAAAGTATTTTTACTTAAGTACTTTACAGCACTGGTTTTCAATCGTCGGGTTTGTTAAGTGCTCCCTACATGAGGTCAAGGACTGTAAAATAAAGGCTCTATAATATATTCACTGTGTTTTTCTTCTTAAAAATAATATCTGACATCTCTGACCCTCCTCCAAACACTCTCTCTCTCTCTCTCTCTTTTACCCTCGCTCTGAATTCAATTTAATTCAAGGGATTTATTGGCATGGGAAACATATGTTTTTTACTCAAGTATGACAATCAATCAATCAATCAATCAATCAATTTTATTTTATATAGCCCTTCGTACATCAGCTAATATCTCGAAGTGCTGTACAGACACCCAGCCTAAAACCCCAAACAGCTAGTAATGCAGGTGTAGAAGCACGGTGGCTAGGAAAAACTCCCTAGAAAGGCCAAAACCTAGGAAGAAACCTAGAGAGGAACCAGGCTATGAGGGGTGGCCAGTCCTCTTCTGGCTGTGCCGGGTGGAGATTATAACAGAACTATGCCAAGATGTTCAAAAATGTTCATAAGTGACAAGCATGGTCAAATAATAATCATGAATAATTTTCAGTTGGCTTTTCATAGCCGATCATCAAGAGTTGAAAAACAACAGGTCTGGGACAGGTGGCGGTTCCATAACCGCAGGCAGAACAGCTGAAACTGGAATAGCAGCAAGGCCAGGCGGACTGGGGACAGCAAGGAGTCACCACGGGCGGCAGTCCCGACGCATGGTCCTAGGGCCCAGGTCCTCCGAGAGAAAGAAAGAGAGAAGGAGAAAATTAGAGAGAGCCAAGATTTTCAAAATTTCCATAAATGACAAGCATGGTCAAATAATAATCAGGAATAAATCTCAGTTGGCTTTTCATAGCCGATCATTAAGAGTTGAAAACAGCAGGTCTGGGACAGGTAGGGGTTCCATAACCGCAGGCAGAACAGTTGAAACTGGAATAGCAGCAAGGCCAGGCGGACTGGGGACAGCAAGGAGTCACCACGGCCGGTAGTCCCGACGTATGGTCCTAGGGCTCAGGTCCTCCGAGAGAAAGAAAGAGAGAAGGAGAAAATTAGAGAGAGCCAAGATTTTCAAAATGTTCATAAATGACAAGCATGGTCAAATAATAATCAGGAATAAATCTCAGTTGGCTTTTCATAGCCGATCATTAAGAGTTGAAAACAGCAGGTCTGGGACAGGTAGGGGTTCCGTAACCACAGGCAGAACAGTTGAAACTGGAATAGCAGCAAGGCCAGGCGGACTGGGGACAGCAAGGTGTCATCATGCCCGGTAGTCCTGACGTATGGTCCTAGGGCTCAGGTTCACAGAGAGAAAGAGAGAACGAGAGAATTAGAGAGAGCATACTTAAATTCACACAGGACACTGGATAAGACAGGAGAAGTACTCCAGGTAACCAACTGACCCTAGCCCCCCGACACAAACTACTGCAGCATAAATACTGGAGGCTGAGACAGGAGCGGTCAGGAGACACTGTGGCCCCATCCGAAGAAACCCCCGGACAGGGCCAAATAGGAAGGATATAACCCCACCCACTTTGCCAAAGCACAGCCCCCGCACCACTAGAGGGAAATCCTCAACCACCAACTTACAATCCTGAGACAAGGCCGAGTATAGCCCACAAAGGTCTCCACCACAGCACAAACCAAGGGGGGGCGCCAACCCAGACAGGAAGATCACGTCAGTAACTCAACCCACTCAAGTGACGCACCCCTCCTAGGGACGGCATGAAAGAGCACCAGCAAGCCAGTGACTCAGCCCCTGTAACAGGGTTAGAGGCAGAGAATCCCAGTGGAGAGAGGGGAACCGGCCTGGCAGAGACAGCAAGGGCGGTTCGTTGCTCCAGAGCCTTTCCGTTCACCTTCACACTCCTGGGCCAGGCTACACTCAATCATATGACCTACTGAAGAGATAAGTCTTCAGTAAAGACTTAAAGGTTGAGACCGAGTCTGCGTCTCTCACATGGGTAGGCAGACTGTTCCATAAAAATGGAGATCTATAGGAGAAAGCCCTGCCTCCCGCTGTTTGCTTAGAAATTCTAGGGACAATTAGGAGGCCTGCGTCTTGTGACCGTAGCGTACGTATTGGTATGTACGGCAGGACCAACTCGGAAAGATAGGTAGGAGCAAGCCCATGTAACGCTTTATAGGTTAACAGTAAAACCTTGAAATCAGCCCTTGCCTTAACAGGAAGCCAGTGTAGGGAAGCTAGCACTGGAGTAATATGATCAAATTTCTTGGTTCTAGTCAGGATTCTAGCAGCCGTATTTAGCACTAACTGAAGTTTATTTAGTGCTTTATCCGGGTAGCCGGAAAGTAGAGCATTGCAGTAGTCTAACCTAGAAGTAACAAATGCATGGATTAATTTTTCTGCATCATTTTTGGACAGAACATTTCTGATTTTTGCAATGTTACGTAGATGGAAAAAAGCTGTCCTTGAAACAGTCTTGATATGTTCGTCAAAAGAGAGATCAGGGTCAAGAGTAACGCCGAGGTCCTTCACAGTTTTATTTGAGACGACTTTACAACCATCAAGATGAATTGTCAGATTTAACAGAAGATCTCTTTGTTTCTTGGGACCTAGAACAAGCATCTCTGTTTTGTCCGAGTTTAAAAGTAGAAAGTTTTCAGCCATCCACTTCCTTATGTCTGAAACACAGGCTTCTAGCGAGGGCAATTTTGGGGCTTCACCATGTTTCATTGAAATGTACAGCTGTGTGTCATCCGCATAGCAGTGAAAGTTAACATTATGTTTTCGAATAACATCCCCAAGAGGTAAAATATATAGTGAAAACAATAGTGGTCCTAAAACGGAACCTTGAGGAACACCGAAATGTACAGTTGATTTGTCAGAGGACAGACCATTCACAGAGACAAACTGATATCTTTCCGACAGGTAAGATCTAAACCAGGCCAGAACTTGTCCGTGTAGACCAATTTGGGTTTCCAGTCTCTCCAAAAGAATGTGGTGATCGATGGTGTCAAAGGCAGCACTAAGGTCTAGTAGCACGAGGACAGATGCAGAGCCTCGGTCTGACGCCATTAAAAGGTCATTTACCACCTTCACAAGTGCAGTCTCAGTGCTATGATGGGGTCTAAAACCAGACTGAAGCATTTCGTATACATTATTTGTCTTCAGAAAGGCAGTGAGTTGCTGCGCAACAGCTTTTTCTAAAATCTTTGAGAGGAATGGAAGATTCGATATAGGCCGATAGTTTTTTATATTTTCCGGGTCAAGGTTTGGCTTTTTCAAGAGAGGCTTTATCACTGCCACTTTTAGTGAGTTTGGTACACATCCGGTGGATAGAGAGCTGTTTATTATGTTCAACATAGGAGGGCCAAGCACAGGAAGCAGCTCCTTCAGCAGTTTAGTAGGAATAGGATCCAGTATGCAGCTTGAAGGTTTAGAGGCCATGATTATTTTCATCATTGTGTCAAGAGATATAGTACTAAAACACTTAAGTGTCTCTCCCGATCCCAGGCCCTCGCAGAGCTGTGCAGATCCAGGACAGCTAAGCCCTGGAGGAATACGCAGATTCAAAGAGGAGTCCGTAATTTGCTTTCTAATGGTCATGATCTTTTCCTCAAAGAAGTTCATGAATTTATTACTGCTGAAGTGAAAGCCATCCTCTCTTGGGGAATGCTGCTTTTTAGTTAGTTTCGCAACAGTATCAAAAAGAAATTTTGGATTGTTCTTATTTTCCTCGATTAAGTTGGAAAAGTAGGATGAGCGAGCAGCAGTGAGGGCTCTTCGGTACTGCACGGTACTGTCTTTCCAAGCTAGTCGGAAGACTTCCAGTTTGGTGTGGCGCCATTTCCGTTCCAATTTCCTGGAAGCTTGCTTCAAAGCTCGGGTATTTTCTGTATACCAGGGAGCTAGTTTCTTATGACAAATGTTTTTCGTTTTTAGGGGTGCAACTGCATCTAGGGTATTGCGCAAGGTTAAATTGAGTTCCTCAGTTAGGTGGTTAACTGATTTTTGTCCTCTGACGTCCTTGGGTAGGCAGAAGGAGTCTGGAAGGGCATCAAGGAATTTTTGTGTTGTCTGAGAGAATTTATAGCACGACTTTTGATGCTCCTTGGTTGGGGTCTGAGCAGATTATTTGTTGCGATTGCAAACGTAATAAAATGGTGGTCCGATAGTCCAGGATTATGTTGAAAAACATTAAGATCTACAACATTTATTCCATGGGACAAAACTAGGTCCAGAGTATGACTGTGGCAGTGAGTAGGTCCAGAGACATGTTGGACAAAACCCACTGAGTCGATAATGGCTCCGAAAGACTTTTGGAGTGGGTCTGTGGACTTCTCCATGTGAATATTAAAATCACCAAAAATTAGAATATGATCTGCTATGACTACAAGGTCTGATAGGAATTCAGGAAACTCAGAGAGGAACGCTGTATATGGCCCAGGAGGCCTGTAAACAGTAGCTATAAAAAGTGATTGAGTAGGCTGCATAGATTTCATGACTAGAAGCTCAAAAGACGAAAACGGCATTTTTTTTTTTGTAAATTGAAATTTGCTATCGTAAATGTTAGCAACACCTCCGCCTTTGCGGGATGCACGGGGGATATGGTCACTAGTGTAACCAGGAGGTGAGGCCTCATTTAACACAGTAAATTCATCAGGCTTAAGCCATGTTTCAGTCAGGCCAATCACATCAAGATTATGATCAGTGATTAGTTCATTGACTATGACTGCCTTTGAAGTGAGGGATCTAACATTAAGTAACCCTATTTTGAGATGTGAGGTATCACGATCTCTTTCAATGATGGCAGGAATGGAGGAGGTCTTTATCCTAATAAGATTGCTAAGGCGAACACCGCCATGTTTAGTTTTGCCCAACCTAGGTCGAGGCACAGACACAGTCTCAATGGGTATGGCTGAGCTGACTACACTGACTGTGCTATTGGCAGACTCCACTAAGCTGGCAGGTTGGCTAACAGCCTGCTGCCTGGCCTGCACCCTATTTCATTGTGGGGCTAGAGGAGTTAGAGCCCTGTCTATGTTGGTAGATAAGATGAGAGCACCCCTCCAGCTAGGATGGAGTCCGTCACTCCTCAGCAGGTCAGGCTTGGTCCTGTTTGTGGGTGAGTCCCAGAAAGAGGGCCAATTATCTACAAATTCTATCTTTTGGGAGGGGCAGAAAACAGTTTTCAACCAGCGATTGAGTGCTGAGACTCTGCTGTAGAGCTCGTCACTCCCCCTAACTGGGAGGGGGCCAGAGACAATTACTCGATGCCGACACATCTTTCTAGCTGATTTACACGCTGAAGCTATGTTGCACTTGGTGACCTCTGACTGTTTCATCCTAACATCGTTGGTGCCGACGTGGATAACAATATCTCTATACTCTCTACACTCGCCAGATTTAGCTTTAGCCAGCACCATCTGTTTACTTTTGTTTACTTTTTCCACCACTGCCTGTCTAATAATATATCTTTGATGTTTTGTGTGGACCCCAGGAAGAGCAGCTGCTACTTTAGCAGGGGATCCTAATAAAATACGAAATACAAAAATAAAAGACTAATTATGCAGAGAGGGATTTCCAAGATGGCTTAGCAGTTCAGACGTCATTTCTGTTTCGTATTGTCGTGTCCTGTATATATATATATTTACACCTTTCTTCGCATATCTTTTATATATTTTATTATCCAAGAACTCAACTACAAAAGCTTTCCTGCAAAAGCTTTCCTGCAACCCGCTTCACCAATTACAAAAAAGTATTATTTACCTCAAATCTGAAAATCCACCGTGGAAGCTAGCCAGGGGCTAATTCAGAAGCTAGCCAGAAAGCTAACCAGAAGCTATCCGATAGCTAGCCAGAAGCTAATCTGTAGCTGCCCAGAAATTAGCCGGTCTGCTGGCTAGCGTTGGTGTCTCAGCTGCCCACGTTTTGTGGTCATCAGCTATTCCTTTAGCTCGATAATCTACCGGCACTTTTGTGCAACGCGACTCGGACCGGAGCATTCCGGGACTTTTTTTTCTCTCAGTTTCCCCGGATTTCAGCCGCAGGCTCTGGACATTTGCAGCTAGCTAGCTGCAAACCGTGTGACTATTGGCTTACGTCGATCCCGGAGCAAACTCAAATCATTCCGGAGCTAGCCAGCTGAGGAGTTCCATCAGCCATTCCTGGGCTACAGTCACCTATCCGGACCCGTTTTTTTTTGTTTTGATGTTGCTGCAGATACGGAGCCCCGCCGGGCCTTCACGACTGACTGCCGACGTTATCTGCCCGAGGGAGTTATCCAACTGGCACCTCCGTCCCGACGTTACCTGAACGCTCATCTGGGGCCCGCTAACCGTTAGCTGTCTTACCGGCTGCTATCTGAATAAGTATATCGGACAATTATTATTATTATTAGAATTTTTTCTTTTTTTTCTTGGGTCACTATATCTATTTTGCCAATTTGGATTGATCCCCTCTACCACACGGAACCCCACTAACCTACCGACGGAAACGCACGAGGTATCTACAAATAGACTTCCATACTATGCTATCTTGCTACCGATAGCCATCTACCCGGCCAGCTGTCTGGATCGCCGTGACCCCAACCAACCTCTACTCACTGGACCCTTATTGATCACTCGATTAAGCATGCCTCTCCTTAATGTAAATATGCCTTGTCCATTGCTGTTCTGGTTAGTGTTTATTGGCTTATTTCACTGTAGAGCCTCTAGCCCTGCTCACTATACCATATCCAACCTCACAGTTCCACCACCCACATATGCGATGACATCACCTGGTTTCAATGATGTTTCTAGAGACAATATCTCTCTCATCATCACTCAATACCTAGGTTTACCTCCACTGTATTCACATCCTACCATACCTTTGTCTGTACATTATTCCTTTAAGCTATTTTATCGCCCCCAGAAACGTCCTTTTACTCTCTGCTCTAGAAGTTCTAGACGACCAATTCTCATAGCTTTTAGCCGTACCCTTATCCTACTCCTCCTCTGTTCCTCTGGTGATGTAGAGGTGAATCCAGGCCCTGCAGTACCTAGCTCCACTCCTATTCCCCAGGCGCTCTCTTTTGATGACTTCTGTAACCGTAATAGCCTTGGCTTCATGCATGTTAACATTAGAAGCCTCCTCCCTAAGTTTGTTTTGTTCACTGCTTTAGCACACTCTGCCAACCCGGATGTTTTAGCCGTGTCTGAATCCTGGCTTAGAAAGACCACCAAAAATTCTGACATTTTCATCCCCAACTACAAGATTTTCAGACAAGATAGAACGGCCAAAGGGGGCGGTGTTGCAATCTATTGCAAAGATTGCCTGCAGAGTTCTGTTTTACTATCCAGGTCTGTTCCCAAACAATTTGAACTTCTACTTTTAAAAATCCACCTCTCTAAAAACAAGTCTCTCACCGTTGCCGCCTGCTATAGACCACCCTCTGCCCCCAGCTGTGCTCTGGACACTATATGTGAACTGATTGCCCCCCATCTATCTTCAGAGCTCGTGCTGCTAGGCGACCTAAATTTTAACATGCTTAACACCCCAGCCACCCTACAATCTAAGCTTGATGCCCTCAATCTCACACAAATTATCAATGAACCTACCAGGTACCACCCCAATTCCGTAAACACGGGTACCCTCATAGATATCATCCTAACAAACTTGCCCTCCAAATACACCTCTGCTGTTTTCAACCAAGATCTCAGCGATCACTGCCTCATTGCCTGCATCCGTAATGGGTCAGCGGTCAAACGACCTCCACTCATCACTGTCAAACGCTCCCTGAAACACTTCAGCGAGCAGGCCTTTCTAATCGACCTGGCCGAGGTATCCTGGAAGGATATTGATCTCATCCCGTCAGTAGAGGATGCCTGGACATTTTTTAAAAATGCCTTCCTCACCATCTTGAATAAGCATGCCCCATTCAAGAAATTTAGAACCAGGAACAGATATAGCCCTTGGTTCTCTCCTGACCTGACTGCCCTTAACCAACAGAAAAACATCCTATGGCGTTCTGCATTAGCATCGAACAGCCCCCGTGATATGCAACTTTTCAGGGAAGCTAGAAACCAGTATACACAGGCAGTTAGAAAAGCCAAGGCTAGCTTTTTCAAGCAGAAATTTGCTTCCTGCAACACAAATTCAAAAAAGTTCTGGGACACTGTAAAGTCCATGGAGAATAAGAACACCTCCTCCCAGCTTCCAACTGCTCTGAAGATAGGAAACACTGTCACCACCGACAAATCCACTATAATTGAGAATTTCAATAAGCATTTTTCTACGGCTGGCCATGCTTTCCACCTGGCTACCCCTACCCCGGACAACAGCACTGCCCTCCCCTCTGCTACTCGCCCAAGCCTTCCCCATTTCTCTTTCTCCCAAATACAGTCAGCTGATGTTCTAAAAGAGCTGCAAAATCTGGACCCTTACAAATCAGCCAGGCTAGATAATCTGGACCCTTTCTTTCTAAAACTATCTGCTGAAATTGTTGCCACCCCTATTACTAGCCTTTTCAACCTCTCTTTCGTGTCGTCTGAGATTCCCAAAGATTGGAAAGCAGCTGCGGTTATCCCCCTCTTCAAAGGGGGGGACACTCTTGACCCTAACAGCTACAGACCTATATCTATCCTACCCTGCCTTTCTAAGGTCTTCGAAAGCCAAGTCAACAAACAGATTACCGACCATTTCGAATCCCACCATACCTTCTCCGCTATGCAATCTGGTTTCAGAGCTGGTCATGGGTGCACCTCAGCTACGCTCAAGGTCATAAACGATATCTTAACCGCCATCGATAGGAAACAATACTGTGCAGCCGTATTCATTGACCTGGCCAAGGCTTTTGACTCTGTCAATCACCACATCCTCATCGGCAGACTCGACAGCCTTGGTTTCTCTAATGATTGCCTCGCCTGGTTCACCAACTACTTCTCTGATCGAGTTCAGTGTGTCAAATCGGAGGGTCTGTTGTCCGGGCCTCTGGCAGTCTCCATGGGGTTGCCACAGGGTTCAATTCTTGGACCGACTCTCTTCTCTGTATACATCAATGATGTCGCTCTTGCTGCTGGTGATTCTCTGATCCACCTCTACGCAGACGACACTATTCTGTATACTTCTGGCCCTTCTTTTGACACCGTGTTAACAACCCTCCAGACGAGCTTCAATGCCATACAACTCTCCTTCCGTGGCCTCCAATTGCTCTTAAATACAAGTAAAACTAAATGCATGCTCTTCAACCGATCGCTGCCTGCACCTGCCCGCCTGTCCAACATCACTACTCTGGACGGCTCTGACTTAGAATATGTGGACAACTACAAATACCTAGGTGTCTGGTTAGACTGTAAACTCTCCTTCCAGACTCACATCAAACATCTCCAATCCAAAGTTAAATCTAGAATTGGCTTCCTATTCTGCAACAAAGCATCCTTCACTCATGCTGCCAAACATACCCTTGTAAAACTGACCATCCTACCAATCCTCGACTTCGGTGATGTCATTTACAAAATAGCCTCCAAAACCCTACTCAATAAATTGGATGCAGTCTATCACAGTGCCATCCGTTTTGTCACCAAAGCCCCATATACTACCCACCACTGCGACCTGTACACTCTCGTTGGCTGGCCCTCGCTTCATACTCGTCGCCAAACCCACTGGTTCCAGGTCATCTACAAGACCCTGCTAGGTAAAGTCCCCCCTTATCTCAGCTCGCTGGTCACCATAGCAACACCTACCTGTAGCACGCGCTCCAGCAGGTTTATCTCTCTGGTCACCCCCAAAACCAATTCTTCCTTTGGCCGCCTCTCCTTCCAGTTCTCTGCTGGCAATGACTGGAACGAACTACAAAAATCTCTGAAACTGGAAACACTTATCTCCCTCACTAGCTTTAAGCACCAGCTGTCAGAGCAGCTCATAGATTACTGCACCTGTACATAGCCCATCTATAATTTAGCCCAAACAACTACCTCTTTACCTACTGTATTTATTTATTTATTTTGCTCCTTTGCACCCCATTATTTCTGTCTCTACTTTGCGCTTTCTTCCACTGCAAACCAACCATTCCAGTGTTTTTAGTTTTTATTTTACTTGCTGTGTTGTATTTACTTCGCCACCATGGCCTTTTTATATTTTTATTTATTTATACATATATTTGTTTGCCTTCACCTCCCTTATCTCACCTCACTTGCTCACATTGTATATAGACTTATTTTTTTTCACTGTATCATTGACTATATGTTTGTTTTACTCCATGTGTAACTATGTGTTGTTGTATGTGTCGAACTGCTTTGCTTTATCTTGGCCAGGTCGCAATTGTAAATGAGAACGTGTTCTCAATTTGCCTACCTGGTTAAATAAAGGTTAAATAAATAAAATAAATAAAAGAGGGGTGGGGTCTGGAGAGGGGGGTGGGGTCTGGAAAAGGGGGTGGGGTCTGGAGAGGGGGTGGGGTCTGGAGTGAGGTCTAGTGAGGGGGATGGGGTCTGAAGAGGGGGGTGAGGTCTGGAGAGCAGGGTGAGGTCTGGAGAGGTGGCTTTGGAGGGGGAGGGATGTGGGTCCAATCGAACACAACCCTAGTTGTGAAATGTAAAGGTTTGCCCTTGTCAGTAGTTTTCACAGTCTACTGTATATTAGAGACTTGGAGCATGTGTAATGGAGGGCGCCAGAGGGGATGGCTGCCGTTTTATGGGCTCTTAACCAACGGTGTTATTTTGTTTGTTTTTCCGCATTGTTTGTAACTTATTTTGTACATAATGTTGCTGCTATCATCGCTTAAGACCGAAAATAGAGCTTCTGGACATCAGAACAGTGATTACTCACCTTAAACTGGATGAAGAATTTCTCTTTAATGAGTCGGACGAGAGAGATTTACTCCAGACACCCGACAAGACCCTCATCCCCGTCATTCGCAGGAGAAAAAGACAGTATCCGGCGACGAGTGGCTAATCTGCCTTTGCCATCGGTACTATTGGCCAACATACAATCGCTGGATAATAAAGTGGACGAACTACAAGCACGTGTATCCTACCAATTGGGCATTAAAAACTGTAATATATTATGTTTCACCGAGTTGTGGCATAATGACCACATGAATAACATACAGCTGGCGGGTTATATACTGTATCGGCAGGATAGAACAGCAGCCTCTGGTAAGACAAGGGCTGGCGGTTTATGTATATTTGTAAACAACAGCTGGTGCACGATATCTAAGGAAGTCTCAAGGTTTTGCTCGGCTGAGGTAGAGTATCTCATGATAAGCTGTAGACCACACTATCTACCAAGAGATTTTTCATCTATATTCTTCGTAGCCGTCTACTTACCACCACAAACCGATGCTGGCACTAAGACCGCACTCAATGAGCTGTATAAGGCCATAAGCAAACAGGAAAACGCTCATCCAGCGGCGGCGCTCCTAGTGGCCGGGGACTTTAATGCAGGGAAACTTAAATTAGTTTTACCTCATTTCTACCAGCATGTTACATGTGCAACCAGAGGGAGAAAAACTCTAGACCACCTTTACTCCACACACAGAGACACGTACAAAGCTCTCCCTCACCCTCCATTTGTCAAATCTGACCATAATTCTATCCTCCTGATTACTGCTTACAAACAAAAACTAAAGCAGGAAGCACCAGTGACTCGGTCAATAAAAAAGTGGTCAGATGAAGCAGATGCTAAGCTACAGAACTGTTTTGCTAGCACAGACTGAAATATGTTCCGGGACTCTTCTGATGGCATTGAGGAGTACACCAATAATTGCATTGATGACATTGTCCCCACAGTGACCGTACAGTGGTTCCTCCTTTAAAAGTTGTGTCATACTGCAGCACACCTTGCGGGCTGCTGCAGCATTCTATGGCACGTTATTTAATTGTCAGCCATTTTTTACGTTAATGCAAGTTAGTGCTAGTTTGACCACCAGAGGGCATCTTTGAGAAGCATTTGATAGTCTCCCATATTGGCATTACTAGAGAATTTAAAACCTTTTTTCTAATAACATGGTACATGGGATTGATTTTAAGAAATTTCCCTTAATTAATTTGATTAATATTACGATGTTTCTATTCCGAGAAAAATGAAAAATGTAACCATCAGGGTTGCTGAAATAGACATTCCACAGCCAGAAGGCTATATATAACGATATTTTGGAGATTATTTTTTTTCCAGAAAAACAACAGTGAGCGATTGTAATCTGAATAAATGCCAAAATAATATTTATAAAGGCCAAAATATAGCCCTGCTAACAGCTATAATGACGCTGTACAATGTGGCCATGTGTGTTTGAGAGAGTATTTTCCAGTAAGCAATTTGTTTGCCTTCATTAGACAACTTTGTTCCAATATTTCTGTAATTCAGTGATATTTATTCTCATAGTATTTCGTTATGGATCCTTAACTAAATCAACATCTGCATTTTGAAATAGTATTTTTATCAATATTTTGTTCACGAAAGCATAAAGATGCTGATGAAGAAATACAGCACTGTACAGTATATGCTTTTACATTTGGATAATAAAGAATTTCAAGCATTTTGCAGTTATAAGCCACCTGCATTTGTTTATTACGCATGGGAAGGTGCCTAATTCCTTACATCAGGGAGAGCAGGCCATGTCCAGACTTTCTCGGTGACCTCGAGTACCTTCAATAATATCTGTACTAGAGAATACAGGCACGCGGGAGACCAGGGTTCAATTGCCTGACAGGGAGGAAGGAGTAGGCTGTCCTTGTAATTAAGAATTTGTTCTTAACTGACTTGCCTAGTTAAATAAAGGTTACACTTAGAGCATAACATTTATGCACCCTAACCTTTAATTCTAGTCTAACCAATACCCAAACTGAGATTAAGTGAAAATATAAATCGAATTGATTTATAAAGACCAGTCCCAATGCTTGTCTCAGAGCAGCGCGAAACGGTGCTAAAAAAGTTGCAGGCTTTTGCCTCAAATCCTGTTGCTTCTAACTTCAATATGATCTTTAAATAAATAAGACATACATCACTTTTAACAGCACATTACTCAACACTAGTGAGACTCATGTAGGCCTACAGTATATCGAAAAATATGACGTGAATCTCCACCAATAATTACATACAGAGGATTCAAGGAGGATTCAAAAATTATAATCAAAAGCCACCTCACGGGTCACCTGGTGGTGCCCGGCACAGGTAACGAACCTGCACCAGCCAGTTAAGTTATTTTATATAGGTCTAGGCTCTGAAGAAATAGACTCCAATTAAGGCGTCATGTTGTTTGTAAAGTCAAATTAAAATTAAGATTATTGTTGAAATGAATTGCTCGACTGGTGTAGGTTTTCTCCACCTGTTGGTGTGGAACACTTGCATAACAAGTTAGCTATATTTTCAGCACCAGTCACTGTTCACCTACTATTGATTGTGCTGCGGTTGCTGCCAGTTGTTTTTTTAAATTGAACCTTTATTTAACTAGGCAAGTCAGGTAAGATCAAATTCTTATTTACAATGAAGGCCTACCCCGGCCAAACCCAGATGATGCTGGGCCAATTGTACGGCGCCCTATGGCACTCCCAATCACGGTCGGATGTGATACAGCCTGTATTTGAACCAGGGACTGTAGTAATGCCTCTTGAACTGAGATGCAGTGCCTTATAAAAGTCGAAAAAATTATTTGTTGCAAGTTGGGGAGGGGGGGTTTTCACTCCTAGCTCGCCTAATAGACAATTCTTTAGTAAAGGTTGAATAGTCTATTGTTCAGCTAATATCCCATCTCGTTCCTCCTCCTCTTCCACGCGTCAATCTCCACCTGAGTGGTTAGGTTGTGGGCGTGTTGGCAGAATATGGCAGCACCTTTGGTTGTTCGTCAAGAATTCAGCATAGCAAGTTTGTATGGAGGTCTCAGAGGCAAATAGTAATATGCTCTAAACCGGTCTGGTGACAAACACACTTTGCTGCCCTATTTTCAATCGTCCACATGGCTGGGAGAACCTATTCAAGTAAGTAAATACATTTAGAAAACGTAAAAAAGACAATGTATTATTAGCTACAGTAACTAGCTACAGTGCATTTTAACTCAAATGAGCTGCTAACGTACCTAGCTAGTAAACATACCGTATAGATAACTAGCTAAAGGTAATACATTTGACCAGCTATTAGGCTGGACACATGACATTTTGAACAATGCTTTTTTTCCTGATAAAAACTAGTTAATTGCATCCGCTGTGGAGCCTAGCTTCATAATATGACCATATGTCCCAGCTGCTTGCTGTCGTTTTGAAGTAATCACGAAAAAACAGGTCTTATTTTAGGGCATTTTTCACCCTGCCAGCTCCTATTAGTTCTATTGAGAACCGTGGCACCAACTCGCTTTCCGAACGTTCTATTCCCAGCTTATTGTTCTACGTCACAAGGCCTGCTTCACTATTGTTGGCAATGAGACCTGCTCACGTTGTTAATAGTTAAAATGCAAACAAAAACAAAAAATGACTCATGGAACTCTGAGGTTGTCCCATTGATTCCTATAGGGGAAATATAGGCATGTCTGTCTATTTTGCCAAATATCTCACAATGTGTATATTTAGAATTTTTCAAATCGGACACCATTTTGGTCATGATAATCTCCTCTTTCTGATTATGTAAGTCTGTGCAGCGAGCTCGGTTGTCATCAAATGCTAGCCCCAAAATACTTTTTGCCCTTGGACCGCTGAGCTCCCCTCATTGTTTTCCTATGGAGAGGCATGTCTGCCTATTTCGCCAAATATCTCACAATGTGTACTGTATATTTCTATTTTTCAAGTCGAGCACTATTTTAATCAGGATAATCTCCTCTTTGTAATTATGTAAGTCTGGGCAGCGAGCTCGTTTGTCATCGATCACTAGACCAGAAATAGTCAGACGTTTTAATTTTTTCCCTACTTTCTCAATACGCTGACATAAGCACAGTTGACACCATCGAGGTTCGGATGTTTACTTTCTACACAAGTAGTTTTTTTACAGTTTCGTCCGACGAACAGATTGTAGTGGTAAAATAAAAAGGGATACATTTGTTTGTGCCATTTAGGACGAAATGGAATTCCAAGTGTCCCTCCGTCAAAACAGGCTCTGCGAACGTTCGATTCCATTCTGCACCATCGAGAGCATCCTGACTGGTTGCATCACTGCCTGATCTGGCAACCACTCGGCCTCTGACCGCAAGGCACTACAGAAGGTAGTGCGTACGGCCCAGTACATCACTGGGGCCAAGCTTCCTGCCATGCAGGTCCTCTATACCAGGCGCTGTCAGAGGAAGGCCCTAAAAAATGTCAAAGACTCCAGGCACCATAGTCATAGACCGTTCTCTCTGCTACCGCACGGCAAGTGGTACCGGAGCGCCAAGTCTAAGTCCAAGAGGATTCTAAACAGCTTCTACCCCCAAGCCATAAGACTCCTGAACATCTAATCAAACGGCTACACAGACTATATGCATTGCCCCCTCCCCCCCTCCTATTTTACGCTGCTGCTACTCTCTGTTTATTATCCATGCATAGTCACTTTAATAACTCTACCTACATGTACATATTACCTCAATTACCTCAACTATCCAGTGCCCCTGCACTTTGACTCTGTACCGTTAGCCCCTGTACATAACCTCGCTATTGTTATTTGATTTTCACAAGTATTTTTACAGCTGTTACTACAAAACTCGAAACAGATCATCAAAAAGCCAGTTGTTTCAAAACTGTAATCACATTTTCAATTGACTAAGAACAACACAGAAAATTGTAGGGTCACTTTTTCAACAAACGTAATCAGTGTTTCATCTACAAATATTGTACATTTTTCACATTGTAATACATATTCAAACACTACATGACCAAAAGTATGTGGACACCTGCTCATTGAACATATCATTCCAAATTCATGGTCATTAATATGGAGTTGGTCCGCCCTTTGCTGCTATAACAGCCTCCACTCTTCTGGGAAGGCTTTCCACTAGATGGGCACTGATGTTGGGCAATTAGGCCTGGCTCGCAGTCAGCGTTCCAATTCATCCAAAAAGTGTTCGATGGGTTGAGGTCAGGGCTCTGTGCAGGCACGTCAAGTTCTTCCACACCGATCTCGACAAACCATTTCTGTATGGACCTCGCTTTATGCACAAGGGCATTGTCATGCTGAAACAAGAAAGGGCCTTCCACCAAACTGTTGCCACAAAGATGGAAGCACAGAATCGCCTAGTATGTCATTGTATGCTGTAGCGTTAAGATTTCCCTTCACTGGAACTAAGGGGCCTTGCCCGAACCATTAAAAACATCCCCACATCATTATTCCTCCTCCCCCAAATGTTACACTTAGCACTACGCATTCGGGCAGGTAGCGTTCTCCTTGCATCCGCCAAACCCAGATTCGTCCATTGGACTGCCAGATGGTGAAGCGTGATTCATCACCCAATGAATGCGTTTCCAATGTTCCAGATGGCGGTGAGCTTTACACCACTCCAGCCAACGCTTAGCATTGCGCATGGTGATCTTAGGCTTGTGTGCGGCTGCTCGGCCACGGAAACCCATTTCATTACGCTCCCGAGGAACGGTTATTGTGCTGACGTTGCTTCCAGAGGCAGTTTATAACTCAGTAGTGAGTGTTGCAACTGAGGACAGACAATTTGTATATGCTATGCCCTTCAGCACCCGGTGGTCCTGTTCTGTGAGCTTGTGTGGCCTAACACTTCGCGGCTGAGCCGTTGTTGCTTCTTGAGGTTTCCACTTCATAATAACAGCATTTACAGTTGACCCGGGCAGCTATGGAAGGGCAGACATTTGATGAACTGACTTGTTGGAAAGGTGGCATCCTATGACGGTGCCAAGTTGAAAGTCACTGAGCTCTTCAGTAAGGCCATTCTACTGCCAATGTTTGTCTATGGAGATTGCATGGCTGTGCACTAGATTTTATACACCTGTCCCGCAACGGGTGTGGCCGAACCCAAAATAAAGGGGTGTCCACATACTTTTGTATATATAATGTAAAAAGTAAATGCCTTTCAGAATGCGATGCTCACATTACTTTTGATATGAGTGTCTTGTCATAAGAGAAGATGTTTTGGTGATTAAATCAATGTTTTCATGATATTTCACAGTAAACTTTTAAATATTTGGATCAATGGTTTTGTGGTGAAAAATGTATTCGAACAAAATGAACGATCAATAAAACTTTTTGTTTTTAAGACTGGCTGCATTACAAGTGAACCAGTTTGGAGTTTTTTTTAGGAAGAGTTTTGGAAAATTCAGCACGTGAAAATAGGACCAAAGTTATTGAAAAGATAATTGTAATGCAGAACTGTGTGTGTGTATCTCAGTTGATATTGCATGGCACTTGTAGCGCCAGGGTTGTGGGCTTGATTCACTACTGTAAGTGATTCACTACTGCACTCACTACTGTAAGTGACTCTTGATAAGAGTGTCTGCTAAAATATGCAACTGTCAAGTGTTCATGAACATCTGCTTATCAAATGGGTCATCACACAAGCTTATCATCTGCTTATGACATCATCTGTTCTCTCCATTTAATCTCATTCTAGTTCCGGTCTATTATATTCCTTTAAGAGATGGTTTGGACTGACTACCTGGGAATTAAAAACACTCTGAACCTAGAACACAGCCAACGAACATTCATCGTTGATGGCCTGTGCTCCTCATAGGGCGATAGGCCTAAGTAAGTAAGTAAGTAATCCCTTTCTATATATTACTGATGGGAGGTATTCACATACCCAGTTGACATATGTGGGCACAATATTCATGTACAGTTATTCTGCATACATTTTGCACAACAATAATTAATATACTGTAAATCTCAATTACGAATTCAACCCATAATGTAGGACTACTCTTCAAATATTCAATGCAAAGCTACCAAATGACAACGCTTATTCTTATAGGATTCTGATTATTTACTTTGATGATGATGATGTTGATCATTAGCTATCAAATCAAATCAAATCAAGTTTATTTTATATAGCCCTTCGTACATCAGCTAATATCTCGAAGTGCTGTACAGAAACCCAGCCTAAAACCCCAAACAGCAAGCAATGCAGGTGTAGAAGCACGGTGGCTAGGAAAAACTCCCTAGAAAGGCCAAAACCTAGGAAGAAACCTAGAGAGGAACCAGGCTATGAGGGGTGGCCAGTCCTCTTCTGGCTGTGCCGGGTGGAGATTATAACAGAACTATGCCAAGATGTTCAAAATGTTCATAAGTGACAAGCATGGTCAAATAATAATCATGAATCATTTTCAGTTGGCTTTTCATAGCCGATCATTAAGAGTTGAAAATAGCAGGTCTGGGACAGGTGGCGGTTCCATAACCGCAGGCAGAACAGTTGAAACTGGAATAGCAGCAAGGCCAGGTGGACTGGGGACAGCAAGGAGTCATCATGCCCGGTAGTCCTGACGTATGGTCCTAGGGCTCAGGTCCTCCGAGAGAGAGAAAGAAAGAGAGAAGGAGAGAATTAGAGAGAGCCAAGATTTTCAAAATGTTCATAAATGACAAGCATGGTCAAATAATAATCAGGAATAAATATCAGTTGGCTTTTCATGGCCGATCATTAAGAGTTGAAAACAGCAGGTCTGGGACAGGTAGGGGTTCCATAACCGCAGGCAGAACAGCTGAAACTGGAATAGCAGCAAGGCCAGGCGGACTGGGGACAGCAAGGAGTCATCATGACCGGTTTGCCGTGACGTATGGTCCTAGGGCTCAGGTTCTCCGAGAGAGAGAAAGAAAGAGAGAACGAGAGAATTAGAGAGAGCATACTTAAATTTACACAGGACACTGGATAAGATAGTAGAAGTACTCCAGGTATAACCAACTGACCCTAGCCCCCCGACACATAAACTACTGCAGCATAAATACTGGAGGCTGAGACAGGAGGGGTCAGGAGACACTGTGGCCCCATCAGAAGAAACCCCCGGACAGGGCCAAACAGGAAGGATATAACCCCACCCACTTTGCCAAAGCACAGCCCCCACACCACTAGAGGGATATCTTCAACCACCAACTTACAATCCTGAGACAAGGCCGAGTATAGCCCACAAAGATCTCCACCACAGCACAAACCAAGGGGGGGGCGCCAACCCAGACAGGAAGATCACGTCAGTAACTCAACCCACTCAAGTGACGCACCCCTCCCAGGGACGGCATGAAAGAGCACCAGTAAGCCAGTGACTCAGCCCCTGTAATAGGGTTAGAGGCAGAGAATCCCAGTGGAGAGAGGGGAACCGGCCAGGCAGAGACAGCAAGGGCGGTTCGTTGCTCCAGAGCCTTTCCGTTCACCTTCACACTCCTGGGCCAGACTACACTCAATCATATGACCTACTGAAGAGATAAGTCTTCAGTAAAGACTTAAAGGTTGAGACCGAGTCTGCGTCTCTCACATGGGTAGGCAGACCGTTCCATAAAAATGGAGATCTATAGGAGAAAGCCCTGCCTCCCGCTGTTTGCTTAGAAATTCTAGGGACAATTAGGAGGCCTGCGTCTTGTGACCGTAGCGTACGTATAGGTATGTACGGCAGGACCAACTCGGAAAGATAGGTAGGAGCAAGCCCATGTAACGCTTTATAGGTTAACAGTAAAACCTTGAAATCAGCCCTTGCCTTAACAGGAAGCCAGTGTAGGGAAGCTAGCACTGGAGTAATATGATCAAATTTCTTGGTTCTAGTCAGGATTCTAGCAGCCGTATTTAGCACTAACTGAAGTTTATTTAGTGCTTTATCCGGGTAGCCGGAAGGTAGAGCATTGCAGTAGTCTAACCTAGAAGTAACAAATGCATGGCAAAATTTTTCTGCATCATTTTTGGACAGAAAATTTCTGATTTTTGCAATGTTACGTAGATGGAAAAAAGCTGTCCTTGAAACAGTCTTGATATGTTCGTCAAAAGAGAGATCAGGGTCAAGAGTAACGCCGAGGTCCTTCACAGTTTTATTTGAGACGACTTTACAACCATCAAGATTAATTGTCAGATTTAACAGAAGATCTCTTTGTTTCTTGGGACCTAGAACAAGCATCTCTGTTTTGTCCGAGTTTAAAAGTAGAACGTTTGCAGCCATCCACTTCCTTATGTCTGAAACACAGGCTTCTAGCGAGGGCAATTTTGGGGCTTCACCATGTTTCATTGAAATGTACAGCTGTGTGTCATCCGCATAGCAGTGAAAGTTAACATTATGTTTTCGAATAACATCCCCAAGAGGTAAAATATATAGTGAAAACAATAGTGGTCCTAAAACGGAACCTTGTGGAACACCGAAATGTACAGTTGATTTGTCAGAGGACAAACCATTCACAGAGACAAACTGATATCTTTCCGACAGGTAAGATCTAAACCAGGCCAGAACTTGTCCGTGTAGACCAATTTGGGTTTCCAGTCTCTCCAAAAGAATGTGGTGATCGATGGTGTCAAAGGCAGCACTAAGGTCTAGTAGCATGAGGACAGATGCAGAGCCTCTAGCTATCCTATTCACAACACATAATAGAGTGGTTTTGCATCTCCTGTATTCGGATGTCTGTTGTGTCAAACCAACAAACCCAGACAAACCCCCGTCAAGCGCCTGTTGCTGTCAAGCACCTATAATCACTGCTGTCAGGCCCCTCTGTTCAATAACACGGGCCTGTTAGATAGTCAACACACAAACAGCCGCCACGGTGTACTGTCAATTTACAGAGCCTCGTCAAATACTTCGGCCAAATGTTAACATCTGAACTGGCTGTCATTGATGGCAAAGGAAGGCCTTTAACACTGTGCAAGGTTAATTAAACGTCAAATCCTTTGCCCTTCTTTGACTAGAGAGATAGAGGGGGAGATAGAAAGAGAGTACAGAGCGAGAAAGGGAGAGCGAGAGAGAGAGAGAGAGAGAGAGAGAGAGAGAGAGAGAGAGAGAGAGAGAGAGAGAGAGAGAGAGAGAGCGAAAGAGAGAGAAAGAGAGAGAAAGAGAGAGAAAGAGAGAGAAAGAGAGAGAAAGAGAGAGAAAGAGAGAGAGAGGATTTGTATTTACTGGTTTTCTTTGTTTTGGGAAGCTTGAACCATTCAATTCGAAGCACATAAAAACAACAGTGTGCTTTTGGTTATATCATCACGTAAGTACTCAGATTAAGTTTGGGTATAACGGAAACAAAAGTAATGACTTCAATCCAAATATGAATAGATACAATAATACTATATTGCTGTGCATTGTGGGTGTGCTTGATTTAAACCCTGGAGCATGTCCATTTGATTTCAAACTACTGTATGTATTTAATCTTCAACACAAAAGCCCGGGCAAAAAAAGACACACTTCTTCACCATCTCTAATACTCCTATTGTCTACATTAGGCTCACGTGTCAAAAGATGGCAGGCGAGCCTTACGACTCACCTCCAGCGACTTATTCAGACAATGGAAGTAAGCGAGGAAGAAAAGCCAGGAAATCCCCAACAAGATAAGAGTACAGTTGGAAGCTATATTTATTGTGACCTCATTCTATTCGACCCAGAGTGATAGTTTATTACCACTGTCAACTGGATGCCATTCTTCTCGGCAACTTTTCTAAATGATCACCTCTAGTTCTGCACTTTTAAATCTAAAAACAAAAAAGTATATTCTGAGTGTGGGAGCTAGTTGCACTCAGCTGAGAGAGGATGCCTGCTTGAAATCAAATCAAATCAAATTGTATTTGTTATGTGTCAAATACAACAGGTGTAGACCTTACAGTGAATGCTTACTTACAAGCCCTTAACCAACAATGCAGTTTTAAGAAAATATGTGTGCACACACACTCACACACACACACACACACACACACACACACACACACACACACACACACACACACACACACACACACACACACACACACACACACACACACACACACACACACACACACACACACACACACACACACACACCACACCACACACACCGAACACATAGAGGGAGAACACAGAGAGAATATCAGTTGCCTCCTTTAGTTCTTTAAACCCATATCATCGAACAATCAGGGTTTTATTCAAAGATTATAGGAGTCACCGCTGCAAAGTAAGAAACCCTGAAAACCTCCTCATATCAGTTGATAGATTGCAGACACACTCAGCACATTGTACACCTGCCCGCTCCAACTGGCATTGACCTTTGCCTCTATCGGAGAAAAAAATACAAGGCTGACATCCAAACACATATAATTGATCTCTCTTACACTCTGAGAGGTCACACCAATTATGTCCAGTGTGGAGGAGGAGCTGACAGGAGGAGGGGGAGGATGAGGAGGGGTGAGGACTAATTATCTTAAGGCCTGGTGGTGAGATCTATCTTTTTTCTTCTCTTCCCTCCTTCTCTTCTTCTCTCAATAAGACTGAAAATGCAAAACAGGAGTCAGAAAAATGTGCCACCTGTAGGTCACCCTCCGTTGCTCTATCGCTCCTTGATTCTCAACTTGTTTTCACTCTCCTTGTGTCTCAACTTGTTTTCACTCTCCTTGTGTCTCAACTTGTTTTCACTCTCCTTGTTTCTCAACTTGTTTTCACTCTCCTTGTGTCTCAACTTGTTTTCACTCTCATTGTGTCTCAACTTGTTTTCACTCTCCTTGTGTCTCAACTTGTTTTCACTCTCACTGTGTCTCAACTTGTTTTCACTCTCCTTGTTTCTCAACTTGTTTTCACTCTCCTTGTGTCTCAACTTGTTTTCACTCTCCTTGTGTCTCAACTTGTTTTCACTCTCCTTGTTTCTCAACTTGTTTTCACTCTCATTGTTTCTCAACTTGTTTTCACTCTCATTGTGTCTCAACTTGTTTTCACTCTCCTTGTGTCTCAACTTGTTTTCACTCTCCTTGTTTCTCAACTTGTTTTCACTCTCCTTGTTTCTCAACTTGTTTACACTCTCCTTGTGTCTCAACTTGTTTTCACTCTCCTTGTGTCTCAACTTGTTTTCCCTCTCCCTTTTTCTCAACTTGTCTTCACTCTCCTTGTTTCTCAACTTGTTTTCACTCTCCTTGTGTCTCAACTTGTTTTCACTCTCCTTGTGTCTCAACTTGTTTTCACTCTCCTTGTGTCTCAACTTGTTTTCACTCTCCTTGTTTCTAAACTTGTTTTCACTCTCCTTGTTTCTCAACTTGTTTTCACTCTCATTGTTTCTCAACTTGTTTTCATTCTCCTTGTTTCTCAACTTGTTTTCACTCTCCTTGTGTCTCAACTTGTTTTCACTGTCATTGTTTCTCAACTTGTTTTCACTCTCCTTGTTTCTCAACTTGTTTTCACTCTCCTTGTGTCTCAACTTGTTTTCACTCTCATTGTTTCTCAACTTGTTTTCACTCTCCTTGTGTCTCAACTTGTTTTCACTCTCATTGTTTCTCAACTTGTTTTCACTCTCCTTGTTTCTCAACTTGTTTTCACTCTCATTGTTTCTCAACTTGTTTTCACTCTCCTTCTTTCTCAACTTGTTTTCACTCTCCTTGTGTCTCAACTTGTTTTCCCTCTCCCTTTTTCTCAACTTGTCTTCACTCTCCTTGTTTCTCAACTTGTTTTCACTCTCCTTGTGTCTCAACTTGTTTTCACTCTCCTTGTGTCTCAACTTGTTTTCACTCTCCTTGTGTCTCAACTTGTTTTCACTCTCCTTGTTTCTAAACTTGTTTTCACTCTCCTTGTTTCTCAACTTGTTTTCACTCTCATTGTTTCTCAACTTGTTTTCACTCTCCTTGTTTCTCAACTTGTTTTCACTCTCCTTGTGTCTCAACTTGTTTTCACTCTCATTGTTTCTCAACTTGTTTTCACTCTCCTTGTTTCTCAACTTGTTTTCACTCTCCTTGTGTCTCAACTTGTTTTCACTCTCATTGTTTCTCAACTTGTTTTCACTCTCCTTGTGTCTCAACTTGTTTTCACTCTCATTGTTTCTCAACTTGTTTTCACTCTCCTTGTTTCTCAACTTGTTTTCACTCTCATTGTTTCTCAACTTGTTTTCACTCTCCTTGTTTCTCAACTTGTCTTCACTCTCCTTGTTTCTCAACTTGTTTTCACTCTCCTTGTGTCTCAACTTGTTTTCACTCTCATTGTTTCTCAACTTGTTTTCACTCTCCTTGTTTCTCAACTTGTTTTCACTCTCCTTGTGTCTCAACTTGTTTTCACTCTCATTGTTTCTCAACTTGTTTTCACTCTCATTGTTTCTCAACTTGTTTTCACTCTCCTTGTGTCTCAACTTGTTTTCACTCTCCTTGTGTCTCAACTTGTTTTCACTCTCCTTGTGTCTCAACTTGTCTTCACTCTCCTTGTGTCTCAACTTGTTTTCACTCTCCTTGTGTCTCAACTTGTTTTCACTCTCCTTGTTTCTCAACTTGTTTTCACTCTCCTTGTGTCTCAACTTGTTTTCACTCTCCTTGTGTCTCAACTTGTTTTCACTCTCCTTGTGTCTCAACTTGTTTTCACTCTCCTTGTTTCTCAACTTGTTTTC